>NW_020174301.1:1224639-1240322 GCF_003031525.2 Neophocaena asiaeorientalis asiaeorientalis
AAGAAACAGGCCGGCAAAGCCAAGCACCGCCAGCAGCTCGCCCCGGACCCGCCGTCCTGCGCCCGGGAAACTTGGCGAGGGGGACGCAGTCAGAAGGAAACTTTGGGATCTCGCAGGAAACAATAGTTATGGAAGAAGGTGTAGACTGTTATGTTCGGTTTTTTTTTATTTTCCGGGATACGGCTCCCGAGTGAGCGCACTGGGCGAGGAAGGCAAATGCCTTCCTCGTGGATTTCTGCTGTTCCCCCCCCACCCCAGATTCAGGTGGAGAGCGATGCTTGGGGGGGGTGGTGGTGCTGGGAGCCCCACCCCGGCCTGGCCTCCTTTTTGTATTTGTTTGTTTCATTTTTGCCTCTGCCAACTGGGTTCCCCCATCCTCCCCAGGCAGTCGCTCAGCGCCGTTAACGGGGGCACGCGTGTGCGGCGTTTCCAGCACGGTCCTCACAAATAATAGCTGCGAGAAGGGCGAAGGGGCCGAGGAATATAGACCGACAGAGTAGAGAAAAGCAGGCTGTTTAATCTGTCCAAACAAGTAGGAAGATCAATGAGATGAGAGAGAGAGAGAGGAGGAGAGAGAGAGAGAAAGGAAGGAAGGAAGAAAGAAAGAAAGGAAGGAAGAAAGAAAGGAAGAAAGAAAGAAAGGGTCCGATTGCAACGTGTCAGATCTTGCAACCTACTCCCCCCTCCCCCAAACACAACAACAACCCTCAAACACAAAAACACCTTAGCTGACCGACACCCCAGGCCTTCGGGGTTAAAGTAACCGTGTGATGGCAGCGAAATCGTGCAGTAGCTTAAGGCAAAAACAAGGATTTCTGTAGCGTGGTCGGTGGTGCGTTCTTTTCTTCTCTCCTGTTTTCTCGGAGTGCCTGGGTTGCGAGAAAGGCGCATCGTCGGCCGTGTACCTGAATGTTTGCGATTATTCACGGGGTTTTGGGGGGGGGCAGTGTGCATTCGTCAATAGGGTAGTTTCTGAAAAGCCAGAGCTGGTGGGGAGGTGGGGGAAGACGTGGTTTTGTTTGGTGAGTTCGCTTTTGTTGGAAGGGGGAGGGGCGTGATTTCTTACGCTATCCCCCGCCCGGGTGCCCTGTTCCCCTGAGTCTGTCCCGTGGCGCCGGCTCTGGCCGGGGGTGCACCCAAAGAGGGCACCTTGGCAGTGTGTGGCAAACCTGGTTGGCCCCCTCCGCCCCCCTCTACAGAAGGGTGTACTGAACAGGCTGCTGGAGCTTCCACCGCATCCCTCGCCCCCCGCCCCTCGCACTCGCAGACAATCGGAGACCTCTGCTCCCCACCTCGCCGCCCCCACCCTCGCTCCCCCAGCAGCCTCGGCCGCCGCCACCTCCTTGTTTACCGGTGCCGGGGCTCTGGCGTGGCCACCAGTCACGTAAGCAGAGGGCCGGGCGCGCTGGGCCGGGCTGCCCCGCACCGGGCGGGCCAGCGGCAGCGGAGCCAGGCTCCCGAGACCGTGGAAGCCAAGGGGCTTCCTCCTGGTCCCTCTCCCGAGGTGTCCGCGCTGCAAGACCCCGAGAGGGGCTCGGGAACCTGGGCGCCCCAATCGAAGTCAACTTCGTGTGCGTAATCAGCCCCTCGGCCCCGCTGCCCCCCTCCTTCGGCCGGCTCCCCGCGGGAGTATTTTTAGCTCTCTTGCCTCTTTTCGCAGCCGCTGTTTGGCTCAGCATGACGTGATGCCAGCGGCCCCCAGATTTCCCCGAGAGCGGGAACTCCGCTCGAGGCCCTTGCCCCCTCCCCAACAGCTCACGCAGGCGAGGGTGACCTCCAGCAAACTATGGGGCGACCATCCGCAGGGCCCTCTATTATCTCCCCTTAAAATTGGAGCGGCCCACGGAGGCCACTTTATTTTCCCCCCTCTCGCCCCGCCTCCCGCTCATCTCGGTCTCCTAGTACGGAAAACAGCGGGCCCTACATCTGCCTCATTTTATTAGGGGTGCTTCTTCGCGCTGGCGGCGCTCGCCGTTGTTTTCTGCTCGCTGCACACAATGCCCGCGCGTCACGGCGCTCCGCGTGTGCACAGCAATAATGCGAGTCGGGGGGCGGGTCGTGCGTGCGTCGGGTTCGGGCACTGAGGGTCCCTCCGCGCGCGCAGGACTTGTTTTGCTTCAGAGCCCCGCTTTCCGAAACGCTTACATCATTCAGTCGTTGGGGGAGGGAGGGGAATCTAGGCGTTCCGATAGGATTACAGCGTTTCTCAGGTCCCTGGTTTTTGGAAGGAAGCAAGGACCCTAGCTTTTTAATTATTTTCATGATTGGGCCGGGGGGGCTCAAGTTTTGTTAGTTGGGCAAGGTTTTTTTGTTTGTTTGTTTTCTTAGGTCACTACTGCAAAGGGCATTACTGGCCGGCTCAGGTGCACAATCTCCCCGCTTTCATTTCAGCCAGTTCTCCTGTAATCACTTGATCTCAGTTTCTCCGCCTCCTCCTCTTCCCCCTCCCAGCTAGAGACACATGGTTTCCACATGGAGACAAACTTCTTTCCTCTGACTGGACTTGACCTAGCAGCGTCGCTCAGCCAATCGGCAGCTTCAGCTTCCTCTAACGTCATGCGTTGCTGAGGCCAGAGACTGGGGGGTGGAGCCAGGAGGCAAGCCAGAAAATCACGGGGAGCTCTAGTGTGGCCAGCTGGTACAGTCCCTTCTTAAAGGGACGCTCTTTACCCGGGTGTTGAGCCTCAATTCTCCATTTCGGGTTCTGTGAGACATTCGCGAAATGCACCGATAAGGCCCTGGTCACGAGTTTACATGTTCCGCTTTTACCGTTTGCAGAGTATTTACTTGGCAGGAGCTTGCCTTATTTTCCGTTGTCACCAGAACTGCTTTTCATGGCTTCTTTGAGGTTTCCGTACTAGGAGAGCTCACTGAGTGTACACAGTACTGAATTATTCTCAGTATATATAATGAGTTTTCTTGGGGTGTTCAAATTAAGTCACTCAGTATTGACTGCTCTGTGCAAGGCAAGGATTGCTTAGGATATGCTGGTACATTCTCCCAAAGTTCCAACTGATGTGAATCCCTGAGAATCTCAAATTAAAGGCCTCCAGAAATATTAATCATGGATACTGTGACCCTGTTTTCACAAATTCAGCAATTATATATAAATAACCTCTGACATATCACCCACATCCATTTGGGGTCCAGTGGAGGGATAGTAATTTAGGACTGACTGATTAGTAGAGAAAATATGTACTTCCTGTTTTGGAAAAGGTTAAAAATGAAAGGGAATAAGAAGGAAATTCACAAAAGGGTGTTCTGTGCATAGAAGTTGTTCAGCAGACAAGTGGAAGTTACTATAACCGGTAAGGTCTACAGGACAGAAAAGGGCTTCCCAGTCTGTAGGGAAGGTGGCTTTGGGGCAATGCTTAAGATAGAAAAGAATGATTAAATGGGAGTAGAAGCCATGGGTGGGTCTCTGGAGTGCATTACCTGGGTTTGAGGGTGAGGTGCTTTCCTAAGGGCATGGACAGGCCAAAGAGCAGCCTCTTCCTCCAGACAGAGGAAGCTGCTGCTGTGTGGTGTCATTTGGCCCTACCCTGCCTTCCTGACTTAATCTCCTCTGCTCCCATCCAGCAGGTCCACCAGCAAGCAGGCTTTACAGTCATGCGTCTATGCTTGACTTAGACTCTTCCCTCTGTCTAAAATGCCCTCATTCTCTTACTCCCCTGGGGTTATCTGTGTCTTACCTACTCTTCATGTCCTAGGTCAGTTCCCACCTCCTCCAGGAAACCTCCCCTGGATATTTCTTAAGTCAGGGTAGTTGAGAGAATGAAAGCTTTACAGTCACCCAGAGCAGGGCCCAAATCCCCCCTTCACTGCTTACTGGCTGTGTGACCTTGGGCACAAGTTACCTAACCTTTCTGAGGTTTCATTTCTTTTTTGTAAAACAAGGATAACAATAGCATCGGCCTCCTGCCATTGCTGAACAACTAACTGAGGTTCTCCATTTAAAGTACCTGGTAAAGATGTTAAAAAAAATAAAAAAATAAAAAAATAAAGTACCTGGAATGTAGTAGGTGCTCAATAAATAGTCACTTCTTTGAGCCTTGATAATCAGCAATTCTCTACTTGCTGGCTGTGCATTAGCTTTATCCTCACAGGGAGAAGATTAGCATCTTAAGGGAAAAGGTCACTTACAGTATTTCAGTATATGTCACTGTTGCATAACACTGGGCATACAGTAGACAATATACATCCTTTGATTGGTTGGATTTGTCATTTACTGGCTATGGCACAGTGATCAGGTCTGAAGGCCAGGGGACACATGACAGACTTTCTGAAGACTTGGAGAAGAATTGGAAATACTGATCTTTTCCAAGGAGGGAGGATGTCTCCCATTATCAATGCAGAATGCCCTTGGGCTGTAAAGACCAGGGCTTATAAGGAGATGGTAGGTCAGGCCTAGAGAGCTGAAACTACATCAGCTGTGACCCTACAGACGGATCAGTTATTGGTTTAGAGAGCAGGAAACCAGTGCAATTTATGCTAAAATTGAGGGCTTTGGTGGCAACTAACATTCACCTAGGTCACATTTCTGTACAGCAGGCATCTTACGATTCATTCATTCATTCATTCCACAAATATGTATTGAGCATGTACTATGTGCAATTGCTTTTTTTTCTGAAAACTCCATGGGTTGATTTATGACGGGAGTGGAGTAATGTACTTGTTTTTGGTGGAGTTATGTAAAGAGCATTATTAAATCAGGCTTCTGTTTCCTCTGCATCCTAAATTATGTTCCTCAGATTCAACTTTTTTTCCAGTTTTAAATATTATCTCTGCCCATAGGTAAATGCCAGAAATAGACTTTTGAGGATACTGTTGTGGCTTTCAGAGTCCCAGAGCTCCCAGGGACTGGGTAACCTGTGGAGGGAACCCAGGAAAAGCATCCAGACCTTGGGAAGTTAGAGAAGCTGAATTGAGCCATTCCTGGTTTGGGAGGTGGGGGCGGGGGGGAAGCTCTATCAGATCCAAGGCAAAACAACAGCTGCTCACCTACCTGCCCTCTCTGACCAAAACACTGTCCCACTGATGCACCTAGAAATGGGCGTTTTCATCTGAGGATGGCTGGCAGAAGTCTGGGGGTAGAACTGAAAGAAATGAAGAGGGTGCCGGCATGCAGCGGCAGCAGCAACTAATTGCATTGTATAATGTCAACACTGGTAACTATTTATGGAGTACTGACTATACTTGGTAAAGAATGGGGCTAAACATGCATTATCTCCTGCAATCTTCACAACAGCCCCACGGCATATGCACTTCTATTACCCCTATTTTACAGAGTGGGTAACCGAGGAACAGGGAGCTGAGTAACTTGCCCAAAGGTCACAGGGTTAATAATGGCAGAGCTGAGTTTTGAACCTAGGCCTCTGATTTGACTGAGCCTACAGTTTTAACCATATATAGGTGTATGCATTTTCCAGCCAAGGAATGAAGTCCAGAGAGGTGAAATGACTTGCTCAAGGTCACCCAATAATCTGAAGCAGAGTGGGTGTTTGTAACACCCTGTTGATTGTTCAGGGTCTTTCTGCACACACTCTGCTTAGAAAAGGTTTAGAAGTGAAGCTGGAGACAGGAGAGCCAACCAGAGAGATTTTGTTTTTGTTTTTCGGAGTTGTTCAACTTTGCTGGCCCTAACTCAAGTTTAGCCTCCTAGGAAACACTACCCGCCTCCTACTGCCTTTCCCAAGTCTGTCCTCTGGACATATTAGAGGACTTGGGGCTGTTGCTATGGTACTAGGGCCAACAGCAGGTTCACCAAAAGCTGGGTCTTTTGCCTTTTAAAAAAAAGCCTGGCCCTGCAGAAATGAATTGGCCACAAAGATTTGCATCAGTCATTGTGGCTTGTTCTGTTTTAGATCCCCCTGCCTCCCTACCCCACCCCCTCTTCCCTACCACCACCACTTTCTATAAATACAGTTGGATAAATATTGATTTAAACTGGGTTTCTGGAGGAGAAGCCCATGGTTGCCCTGGCCTGGTCTTCACTTAGATACCACCAGTATGCCAGGCCTGACACACCTAACCCCTGATAGCGCTGGCTTCCAAATGACCCGTTTGGGGGAGGTGACTTGTGGTTTTGTGGCTTTTGAGTTTAAAAAAGAGAGAGAAAGAAAACGAAGTATAAAAAGCAATAACGCAGCAAAAAATGGGAATCTTCCTGCAGAATGAATAAAGGCATTTTCAGCAGGAAGAAACGGGGGAAGGTTTATGGTAACCTGGCCTTCTGAACCAGTTCTCTTCCCTTTCCCATTCTGCCTTCCACTCCTTTTTGGGTTTTGTTTTAAAGGAGGCAGGTGGTAAGACGGAGCATCAGGGCCAGTAGGAGCCCCAGAGGTCACAGAGCAGCCATCATCCTCACTATACAGACGGGGAGGCTGAGGCCCAGAGAGGGACAGTGGCTTACCCAAGATGACACAGGAGAGGCAGAACCAGGTCCTTCTGGGCTGTGTTGCCTCTCGCCTGACGTGAGAATGGGTCCTAGGCAGAGCCCCAAACTGGGCTTTTGTTTTACAAGTCAGGTGCTCATAAAATCAGCAATTCTCAACCCTGGTTTACTGATCCCAGGGTGTGTCCGGTTATTGCAAAGGTCATTGCAACATTCTCAATAGTCTCTCAAAATTGAGCTAATTTGAATTCACCATTTAGAAGAAATATTTTCTTTTAAATTTAGTCGTGGGGGGGGAGTGGGTGGAGCCCGAAGGCGATGACAGTGACAGGATGGCTACCCAGCCTTAACTGAGGAGGAGGAATTCAAGTCTTCCTGGAGGGGCCTCCTTCTGGGGGTGGAGGGTGGAGCTCTGGCTCACACTGGAGAGAAGCTTCAATTCCGCAGGGAGAGACACCTGCTCTCTGGCTCTTCTGCTAAACTAAAGGGAAGTAATTTTCTCGATACTGTTGTCCCTGAGTGGCCTGGCTGGAGGTGTCAAAGCTGTCAGCAGCTGACTTGATCTCTCCTCTCCGGACAAAACGAATGGGCATTTGCCACCATCCTCCCCGGCTGGAGGTTCCTTCTTTGCTTCCTCATCTTGGCAGAATGCTGTACAGGGCCCCTTGCTTGTGAAATATTTTGAAAGTTCAGGTGACCCTTGTTTTGAGCAATACATCTCCAGGAAATATATGTTAATAGGATCTCTTTTTTTAAAAATTCAGGTTAGAGAACCTTTCTTTAAAAGGCTTCTGTGGCAAATAATTTTATAAAATGTGGAATTATATTGCATGCCAGGAATTCTCCTTAAATGTGTTCTGTGAGTTTGTCCATTCATCCATCCATCAAACTGGTATTTAATGGGTACACACTGCCTTATGTCAGGCTCTGTGCTAGGACCTGGAAGTACAGTTTCCTGCCATCATGGAGTTATACTCTATTGCAGTGCTGGATTTTAGAAATTCAGTTGTCTTAAAGTAAACCCCAGCAATGTGGGACTGCATCTGACTTGGGCTTTGGGTCTTTGGTTCCAGCCATCATTACAGATAGAACAAAAATTTATGCCGGGCTTCCAAAAAAAGGAATAGTCCCTCCCCTCCCTGCATGCACCCTGCCACCCCCAAGCCTGGTGTTTAAAACCCTTTGTGTTTATCCTTGTAATATTTACAGATCTGACTCTTTTTTTTTTTTAAAGCTGCCTGAGCTTAGGACATCAAGTACTGTGTAAGCAACCTTGTAAATAAGCACATTCCACTCCTAGTTCTTTACAGACGGGGGCACTCTGCACTTGGAGGATTGTCCATAGCAGTGCTCCTACCAAGCCTGCTCTCCCATACAACATGCCCTTGGCCTCATACCTCTAATATCCAACTCCAGTGTCTGCCAAGGAAATTTAAACACAGCAAAATTAGAAGGATAAACACAGTGTCCTGAGGGAGAGAAAGATTGGGAAGTTTAAAGCTAATAAAAGGGGATTTGGATTACCTGCTATTTGAGATATTTTACTCCGTGTCTTTATTGCCATTAGCAAGGATACTTGAATAAAGATGATTCGGGACTATTTTAATACTGTTGTATTAAAATGGAGGGCGTGCCCAGGGCTGCTCTGTTTTTGGCCATGGGTGGCAAGTGTAAGTGCATGTGGCCTCTGCTTTTATTTCTACAGGGGCCCAGAACTTCCTAATGATGTCCCTGTGTTATCTCCCTCTTACCTCCACCACACCTGACCATCTCTACCATATTTCTTGACTCCCAAGACTGAGTACCTTGCATGCAACTTTCTTTCCTTTTTTCCACCAGCTGTAAAATTTCTAACACCTGTGAGGAGCCAAGCACTGTGCTTGTTGCTTCCAAAGTGCAGTATGTATGGTCTCCAGTTCCAGTTCTATATTCCAGTGCAAGTGACAGACAAATAGAGAACAGTAAATAACACTTGCCTGTCTCCTGCGAGTCTGATAGCCTGTCCCCAAGGAGGCTGCTGACAGATACAATGTTGTCTCTGTTTTCCAAAGGAATAGTGATAATGGTGCCCTTTTACTGAGCAGTTACTATGTGCCAGCACAATGCTAAGTGCTTTATATTAAATCCTAACAATCATCCAACAGGAGGGTGCTGTCATTATCCTCATTTTATAGATGAGGAAAGCCTTAGCCTTAGCAAGGCTAACTAACTTTCCCAAGGCCACCTGCTAACAAAGAGTGGCGCTGAGACTCAAAACCAGGTTTTTCTTTCTTCCTAGGAGACTTCAGGACTCTGAGAGAAGTGTCAGAGAGCAAGAGGCAAGAAATGGAATCTGGAATGTTTGAGGTTCAGGCTGACGGTCCCCTTGGGAATGCCTCCCTGGAGCGACTTCCTTTACTTCCCATCCATCCTAGGGCAGAGAGAGGGCAGCCAAAACCTTCTGGGACTCTTTAGGCATTGACACTGAAGCCAGATAGGGCCCTTTCTTCTGGAAGGCAATGGTCTAGGGTGTTGCCACTTGCCCTTGCAGCGCCACCTTGCCCAGCACCCCCTGGGGAACTCACCCAACCAGTAGGGCTCCTGATACTCTGGATGCTACAATGTCAAGGGTGTGAATCCACACCCTGTCAGGCTCTACTAGGTTTCCAGAAGGCACTTGAGCTTGTAGGGCAACTGGTCTGGCCCGTGCTTGGCAAGTGTGAGCCGCACAGGTGAGCTTTAGGCCCTGGCTGCCACCTTGCCAGCGTGGGCCAGCTGGTTCTGGTCAAACGGCATAGGTCCAACCTCTTCCTCTCCTCCATGGAGATCTAGGAAACAAGAGTGATCTTAAATATAACTGGGTTCATGTCATTTATTTGGTTAAAGCCCTTCAATAGTTTCCTTCCTATCTCACTTAGAATAAAATCCATATTCCCTGCATGGCTGTCACCCTTACTGTTTAGCCTGAGTGTGGTCTGAAGATGGGTAGCCCTGGTGTCTCCCGGGACCTTGTCAGAAATGGGACTCCCAGGTCCCACCCCAGAGCTGCTGAATCCAAATCTCCATTTTAGCACGATTCCCAGGTGATCTGTGCGCTCATTAAAGTTTGAGAAGCTGGCCTAGACAGCGCTTGTGATTGCCCTAATCCCTCTACCCACCTAAAGCTACCCCCCCAACTCATTTATTATTTATCCCTTATCCTACTTATCACGGTTTACAATGATTTTACTTGCTTATCATCTGTGTATCAGGCTAGAATACAAGCACCTTGAGGACAAAGACCACAAGCAGTTTTGTTCATTGTTCTCTTTAGCATCTAGGTTAGTGCCCAGCATGTAATGGAGGATTAAGGAATATTCGTTGAATGAATGATGAGTTCTCTGCCTTTAACCTTCTGACCTAGTGTTTATCCACAAGGGAGCTATTGATGAGACAGTTCTTCTTGAGCAGGTTCGCCTGGAATACTGCAGGATTTAACATCCTTGGTTCGTCCTCACTAAATGCCAGTAGAACTCCCCAGTCATGGTGACACTCAAGAAAGACACTCCTACACATTTCTGAAGTCTTCTAGGCGGATATTACGCCTGGGTGAGACCACTGCCCTAACCAATTTTGTCTGACCTTGTCTGACAGAACATACCCTGATGTATGCTGTGGGGTCCAAGAGTTGGGAAATCTAGGTTTGAATCCGTTTGCTACCTATGTGGCCTTGGGCAAATCACTTAACCTTTTGGGGCCTCATCTGGGAAACAGGAATCTCAGAGGTGTGTAGAGGATTAAATGAACTGACTATACAAGTGGCACCACGCACATAGTTGGCTCTCATTATGTAGCAGCTAGTAGGCAAGTGGAGGCATGTTGTTCTAGGATCTCTGGAGAATCCCAGAATCCTAGAATCAGAATGCTGGAAATAGAAGTGATGGTGAGATCACAGACATCTTTGGCCAGCCAAAGGCCTGGTGTTTTATTCTAAATAGTACACCTGAAGCTGAGAACTCAGCCACGAGGCAGCAGGGCTGGGTGTGTGATTTAGTGTCCAGGGCCTGGCTGGCCCTAAGAGTGACCTCCACAAGTTTCTGCCACCTGGAAGGGAGTGATGATGCCAAGGGGTGGTGAGGCAGGGCAACTGTAGGCAGGCTTCTGGCAGGGGAGGGAGGGTTACCCAGGGCTGTGTCAAGAATGTGGGGCATCCTCTTAGCAGCAGGGGAAGGCCTCTGGTAATATATTTTTTTAAGGCTTTAAAATCAAGTTGCATTTAACTTTGAAAGAATAGGTCATTGCATCCAAAACCTGATAAGTGCAACAAAAAATTACAGTACATTCTTGCTTTTGAATATAGATGGCAAACATTCTAAACAAAATATTAACCCGTGGAATGAGCAGTTTTATAGAACAACATACAATGGCTGACCAGGATATATGCCAGAGATGGCTGAAAATCACAAAGTCTATCAGTATAAATGATTATAACCACAAATTAAAGGAGAATAATATATGACTACAGCAACACATGATGAAATGTCATTTGAAAAAAAGTATTCAGGAGATATTCCTAATGAAGGAAGCTACTTCCATACAACAAAGATCATTTACCTGTGCTGGTCTTTTAACTAAATTGATGTAGTGAGGTTGGGCCCATGGTTTGGGGTCATCACCAGCAGAGGAGTTGATTCTTCCCTTTCCTTAGGGAAGAATGAACCTTGAACAGAAGATGAAACAGAACAGGCTTTGGATCCCTTTGGAATGTAACTTGATCTAGATATTTAAAGGAGAGGGTCTCCATAAATTTAAAAGACCAGAAAATGTATTCCACTTTACTTATCTATTTATTTTTTATTTATTTTATTTTTTATAAATATATTTATTTGTTTTTGTTTTTTGTTTTTTGGCTGTGTTGGGTCTTCGTTGCTGTGCGCAGGCTTTCCCTAGTTGCGGCTAGCCGGGATACTCTTTGTTGCAGTGTGTGGGATTCTCATTGTCGTGGCTTCTCTTGTTGCAGAGCATGGGCTCTAGGCGCACAGGCTTCAGTAGTTGTGGCACGTGGGCTCAGTAGTTGTGGCACATGGGCTTAGTTGCTCCATGGCATGTGGGATCTTCCCGGGCCAGGGATCGAACCCGTGTTCCCTGCATTGGCAGGTGGATTCTTAACCACTGCACCACCAGGGAAACCCCATATTTACCTATTTATTTTTAAAACCACAAATCAACTAGAAAAAGAATTATGGAGATGGGTAGAGAGCACAGTCCTAACCCTTGCTCCATCAGTTTGATAGATAACTGTGTGACCTTGGTAAGTTACCATACCTCTCTGAGCCTCAGTATTTTCATCTGAAAAATGGAGGCTGGATTGAGGAATAAGCTTAATGATACAAACTTCTATGAAACAAACCATGAAATGTTATTTGGGGGAACATTCACTTGGCATGGCCCTAGCAAGATCCTCCTGCATACTTTATCAGTTGCACCCCCAAGTGGGGTGCTCCGGGGTAAGCAAGAGTCTTACATGTGCATATTAATTGAGTCCTGCAATGCAGATTTCTTCTTGGATCCAAGTTAATGCAAAAAAGAAGGAAGAGGACATTCGAGAGATTAACACATCCCTTATAATCACCGAAATAGGCTGCTGTTATAAGGGCCATTTAATAAAATGTAAGAAGCCCTTTTCTAAGAGGGAAGAGATAGGCCAGGATGGAAGTCAAGTGCAGCTGTTTGAGCCTCTGCCAGTGGCCTGATCTCACCAGAGAACCAAAGTTAAAAAACAACAAACTTCCAGATTCAGCGGTCTCAGATTAACACTGCCTCCCCCTGCTGTTTCCTCCACCCTCATGTCCTTTCTTCCCCTTTATCCCCAGCTCAGGCACCTGGGTCGTGGTGCTTTTCCGTGTGGTTGGGATGGCAGCCGGCAGCCCTGGCGACTAGAGCTCTGGGAGGCGGCAGCTACCTCTCGGGTTTAGCATTACGTCATCCCTTCTAGACCCAAATTTATCTCGGCTGCACACAGACCCGCAGCTCTGAGCTGCTGCTGACTCGAGGAGAGCTTACGCATGAAGTTAGGCAAGGCTGACTCACTGGGCAGAAGAAAAGGTTTTCTGCTGCTCTTCACGTTTCTGGGCTCCGAGAGGAGAGGCGAGGAGGAGGCTGCGGTTGTCATTTTGGGGTGGGGGATGGAAAGATGTATAACTGTTAACAGTTCTTACTTAGGAGCTCAGGACTTACCTCCCCTGTTCCCACCCTTAAAGATAATTGCGGAAAACAGTGCCCTGCACAGTATACACTTCGCAGTTTCAGGGAAGTTCTCTTAAGCACCAGGTGTCACTAAGACAGTGACTTCGGACTTGCACCTTAACCTCGTGGCCCCTTCCCCTCTATTCATCTTTCCTGTCTGCAGAAACGATATAACACAGACCAGCCTCCTGCATTGTTCATGGATCTGCAGTAAATCATTTGAAAATTTACATTGAGTAAACGGTGCAGGGAGAGGACCCCTAGGAATGGAGAGCTTTGCCATGTTCTTCCAGAAGGCAGACTGTCCCCATCCAGGCTGTTTGTTACAGGGCTGGGGGACTCCGGAGGACTTTTTCCATCTTCAAAAGAGACTCCCCTGAGTGAGATACTTTAGGGGGAGGACAGAAGAACCAGAAACTATGGGTAAGATTCCAGGTTCTTTTGTCAGTAGACTTTGGAAGCCTTGCTTTTCCTCAGTTTCCCTATTTGTAGTGCAGATTGGATTCATCTGCAAAAGAAAGGCCATGGCTGCCTCTGGGCTTCCCCAGGCTGGGCTGGTGCTGAGGGATGGTTTGTGGGTAGCATCACTCTCCCAAGGCTAGAGCCCCAGGCTTTGTGCTCTAGGAGGTCCTTGTGGCCAATGTCCATGCAAGAACTCTGGGAGTCAGCCAGAGCAGGTCATTTGCTGTTAGAAGAGGCTGGATATTTCTGTACAGAAACCAGTTCTTAACACTGCCCACGATCACCATCACCTTTTCTCTTCTTCAACATATGCAGGTGGCCTTTTGGTGATTCTCGCACTACTTTCCATCTCCTCATCTCCCTCTTGGCCATGGCTTTAAAAGAAGGGTTGGTAAATTCATCTGGAGGTCAACTGCGAAAGGCCAGGCATGTGCTGCAAGCATCCTGCTTTCTCTTAATAGCCTGCTAGGGCTTATGATGTATGGATTTAAACCCATCTTGAACACATGTGTATTTTCAGTTTGTACTTTTTTCCTTGACTGCGTGTCACATGGTTTACCTCCCATTGGGTAGACTTTTATTTGTTATAAAGCTACCTCTTTTAAGTTCCTGGGGTAGCCCTTGGCAATTTGTGATCTGAAGTGGTAGAAACTTTCAACTTTATTAGAAACTTTCAACCTTATTTTTATTTCTACCCTCAACTTACAGATGTTCTGAGTGAACAGGTATTTTCTTTTAAATAATTCCATTCTTCCCCTATCCAACATGTCCCTTGTTGAATGCGGAGGGTGGTTGTTACCAACACCCAATGGGAAAGCCCAGATCTGAAGTGACCTAGCCAACAGCTGAAAAAGCACAGTTCCGGTTTCAAAGCTTTTACAAAAAAAAAAATCTCCTGTGGCTTGTGAAGATCTCTCATTTTGGGTCTCCCTGCATTTGATGGAACATCTATTTGGTTCTTAAATGTGGTACCAAGTGTAATATTTAATAAGGCTGGTAGAATTTTGCAGATTTTGACCTCATTGGAAATCTTGTTAACTTTGGAAAAAAAAAAAGAGGAGGGAGAGCATATTAAAATGCAGCATTAAGCCCATGACATTTTTGAGAGTAACGTTTTCATTCTGAGATGGTTATTTTCTGCAGTAGCCACTGGAATGACCACAGGAAGTTCTCCCCTCACCAAGAGCTTCCTGTTATTCTGGATGTCCACCAGCAGGTTAAAATAATCAGGGTGGGGAAAAGTTATGGATGTTTACGCAATTCCCAGCTTGCTCCTAGAGCTTTCAACAGTTATGACCCTCTTGCCTTTCTTCGCCCTAGACCACAGCTTCTCATTCAGGGGTGATTTTCTGCCCCAAGAGACATTTGGCAATGTCTGGAGACATTTTTGGTAGTCACACCTGAGTTGGTGGTGTGCTACTGGCATCTAGTGGGTAGAGGCCAGGGATGCTGCTGAATATCCTACAATGCACAGGTCTCCAACCCCACCCCCAGTTAGGAATTATTCGCTCAAAATATCAATAATGGTTGAGAAACTCTGATCTAGACTTTGAGGACTTGGAAAGACGGTGGTGGTGAGGGAAGCCATTGGCAGTTTTTTAATGTGGTCCTGCTCTCTTTAGCCTCTGCTTTCAGTTCCTGCTCTGTGGAGGAGAGCGTGAGAGGAAATGATCATCATAGCTTCCATTTATTGAGTGACATGTACTAAGTGCTGGTATTATTTAATCTTCACAATTAGCCCTACTGACTACACACTCCTTGAGAGCAAGGTCCATCTCTGTTTATCTCATTACTGTACACATTATGTCTAGTACAGTGCCTGACACATGGCAGGCCCTCAATGCATGGATAAATGGAGTAATTATATCTGATATAGATGTGAGGAAAATGAGGCCTTACGAGTCCACACAACTTGTGTTAAGTAGCAGAGTCAGAATTTGAACTGAGCCTCATGTGACTCCAGCACCAAACCACTGAATTATATCCCTCACTTGCAGCACCAAAGAGGTTTTCTAGCTTCTAAAGTCTCGAGGTTCTCTAGCCTTTTCCCCTCCTGAGGGAGGGGAAAGGAGTTTTAAAAAATAAGATAAAAAAAAAACCCAAAACACTACCTCTCTGTGAAAACTGAGGTGGAAGAAGGGCCTTATGGGAGCCCTCTCTGGCTCTGATAGGATCACCCCTTGCTCCTGAACAGGGATTTTTGGCTTTTCAAGTATTTATTCTGCACATGGGGCAACCAAGGCACACAAGTTACAGGAGACAGTAGTAGTAGATAGAAAACTGGAGCGTGGCACTGCGGCTCAAGCATGCTTCAGCTCCTAGGCGCCCACCGGGAGTCATTGAGAAAAGGGCTCCCAGACAGCAGACTCACAGTTCGCTCAAATCCTTCCCTCCGCGAAGAAAAGCCCAGAGAGCTTCTTAGTCTTTGCATCTAGGAGGTACAAGTCGAGCGGGACTACATCTCCCGGCGGCTACTGCGGAATTTGGCAAGGCGCAGGCGCACTGAAGCGGCGTGCGTACTACGACTCCCGGCGTGCAGTGGGCGGGGCGGGACTACATTTCCCAGGAGGCAGAGGAAGGGGCGGGAGGGGGCGGGCCGCGACGCTGCTCCCGCCCCAGCCCC
>NW_020174301.1:1240378-1284667 GCF_003031525.2 Neophocaena asiaeorientalis asiaeorientalis
CCCCGTGCTCGCGCGGAGAGGTAAACAAACTCCGCGCCGGCTGTCTGCTGAGCCGCGGGGGCGGCGGGGCGGCTGGGAACGCGCGGAGCCGCGGCGGGGCTGGCCCGCCCGCCGCCGCACATGTCCCGGGGCGGTGCCGGATTGTAGCCGCCTGAGGCGCCTCCTGTCGGCCGGGGAAGGGAGTGCGGAGAGGCCCCTGTCGCCGCCCGCGGTGCCCATGGAGCAGGTGCGGATGATCAACGTGCAGCGCCTGCTGGAGGCGGCCGAGTTTTTGGAGCGCCGCGACCGAGGTAACGGCTGGACGCCGCCGCCTCCTCCACCGCCTGAGCCCGCGCACTCCAGCTCCGCTCACGGAGTGCGGTGCGGCGGGTGAGGGGTGCGTGTGTGAGGAGGTTGAGTGTGTGAAGAGGGGGTGCGTGTGTGGGGCGGGGGGTGCGTGTGTGAGGGGATGTGTGTGTGAGGAGGGGGTTGCGTGGGTGAGGGGGGGCGTGTGTGAGGAGGGGGCTGCGTGAGGGGGGGAGTGTGTGAGGAGGGGTGCGTGTGTGAGGAGGGGGCTGCGTGAGGGGGGGAGTGTGTGAGGAGGGGTGCGTGTGTGAGGAGGGGGCTGCGTGAGGGGGGGAGTGTGTGAGGAGGGGTGCGTGTGTGAGGAGGGGGCTGCGTGAGGGGGGGAGTGTGTGAGGAGGGGTGCGTGTGTGAGGAGGGGGCTGCGTGAGGGGGGGAGTGTGTGAGGAGGGGTGCGTGTGTGAGGAGGGGGCTGCGTGAGGGGGGGAGTGTGTGAGGAGGGGTGCGTGTGTGAGGAGGGGGCTGCGTGAGGGGGGGAGTGTGTGAGGAGGGGTGCGTGTGTGAGGAGGGGGCTGCGTGAGGGGGGGAGTGTGTGAGGAGGGGTGCGTGTGTGAGGAGGGGGCTGCGTGAGGGGGGGAGTGTGTGAGGAGGGGTGCGTGTGTGAGGAGGGGGCTGCGTGAGGGGGGGAGTGTGTGAGGAGGGGTGCGTGTGTGAGGAGGGGGCTGCGTGAGGGGGGGAGTGTGTGAGGAGGGGTGCGTGTGTGAGGAGGGGGCTGCGTGAGGGGGGGAGTGTGTGAGGAGGGGTGCGTGTGTGAGGAGGGGGCTGCGTGAGGGGGGGAGTGTGTGAGGAGGGGTGCGTGTGTGAGGAGGGGGCTGCGTGAGGGGGGGAGTGTGTGAGGAGGGGTGCGTGTGTGAGGAGGGGGCTGCGTGAGGGGGGGAGTGTGTGAGGAGGGGTGCGTGTGTGAGGAGGGGGCTGCGTGAGGGGGGGAGTGTGTGAGGAGGGGTGCGTGTGTGAGGAGGGGGCTGCGTGAGGGGGGGAGTGTGTGAGGAGGGGTGCGTGTGTGAGGAGGGGGCTGCGTGAGGGGGGGAGTGTGTGAGGAGGGGTGCGTGTGTGAGGAGGGGGCTGCGTGAGGGGGGGAGTGTGTGAGGAGGGGTGCGTGTGTGAGGAGGGGGCTGCGTGAGGGGGGGAGTGTGTGAGGAGGGGTGCGTGTGTGAGGAGGGGGCTGCGTGAGGGGGGGAGTGTGTGAGGAGGGGTGCGTGTGTGAGGAGGGGGCTGCGTGAGGGGGGGAGTGTGTGAGGAGGGGTGCGTGTGTGAGGAGGGGGCTGCGTGAGGGGGGGAGTGTGTGAGGAGGGGTGCGTGTGTGAGGAGGGGGCTGCGTGAGGGGGGGAGTGTGTGAGGAGGGGTGCGTGTGTGAGGAGGGGGCTGCGTGAGGGGGGGAGTGTGTGAGGAGGGGTGCGTGTGTGAGGAGGGGGCTGCGTGAGGGGGGGAGTGTGTGAGGAGGGGTGCGTGTGTGAGGAGGGGGCTGCGTGAGGGGGGGAGTGTGTGAGGAGGGGTGCGTGTGTGAGGAGGGGGCTGCGTGAGGGGGGGAGTGTGTGAGGAGGGGTGCGTGTGTGAGGAGGGGGCTGCGTGAGGGGGGGAGTGTGTGAGGAGGGGTGCGTGTGTGAGGAGGGGGCTGCGTGAGGGGGGGAGTGTGTGAGGAGGGGTGCGTGTGTGAGGAGGGGGCTGCGTGAGGGGGGGAGTGTGTGAGGAGGGGTGCGTGTGTGAGGAGGGGGCTGCGTGAGGGGGGGAGTGTGTGAGGAGGGGTGCGTGTGTGAGGAGGGGGCTGCGTGAGGGGGGGAGTGTGTGAGGAGGGGTGCGTGTGTGAGGAGGGGGCTGCGTGAGGGGGGGAGTGTGTGAGGAGGGGTGCGTGTGTGAGGAGGGGGCTGCGTGAGGGGGGGAGTGTGTGAGGAGGGGTGCGTGTGTGAGGAGGGGGCTGCGTGAGGGGGGGAGTGTGTGAGGAGGGGTGCGTGTGTGAGGAGGGGGCTGCGTGAGGGGGGGAGTGTGTGAGGAGGGGTGCGTGTGTGAGGAGGGGGCTGCGTGAGGGGGGGAGTGTGTGAGGAGGGGTGCGTGTGTGAGGAGGGGGCTGCGTGAGGGGGGGAGTGTGTGAGGAGGGGTGCGTGTGTGAGGAGGGGGCTGCGTGAGGGGGGGAGTGTGTGAGGAGGGGTGCGTGTGTGAGGAGGGGGCTGCGTGAGGGGGGGAGTGTGTGAGGAGGGGTGCGTGTGTGAGGAGGGGGCTGCGTGAGGGGGGGAGTGTGTGAGGAGGGGTGCGTGTGTGAGGAGGGGGCTGCGTGAGGGGGGGAGTGTGTGAGGAGGGGTGCGTGTGTGAGGAGGGGGCTGCGTGAGGGGGGGAGTGTGTGAGGAGGGGTGCGTGTGTGAGGAGGGGGCTGCGTGAGGGGGGGAGTGTGTGAGGAGGGGTGCGTGTGTGAGGAGGGGGCTGCGTGAGGGGGGGAGTGTGTGAGGAGGGGTGCGTGTGTGAGGAGGGGGCTGCGTGAGGGGGGGAGTGTGTGAGGAGGGGTGCGTGTGTGAGGAGGGGGCTGCGTGAGGGGGGGAGTGTGTGAGGAGGGGTGCGTGTGTGAGGAGGGGGCTGCGTGAGGGGGGGAGTGTGTGAGGAGGGGTGCGTGTGTGAGGAGGGGGCTGCGTGAGGGGGGGAGTGTGTGAGGAGGGGTGCGTGTGTGAGGAGGGGGCTGCGTGAGGGGGGGAGTGTGTGAGGAGGGGTGCGTGTGTGAGGAGGGGGCTGCGTGAGGGGGGGAGTGTGTGAGGAGGGGTGCGTGTGTGAGGAGGGGGCTGCGTGAGGGGGGGAGTGTGTGAGGAGGGGTGCGTGTGTGAGGAGGGGGCTGCGTGAGGGGGGGAGTGTGTGAGGAGGGGTGCGTGTGTGAGGAGGGGGCTGCGTGAGGGGGGGAGTGTGTGAGGAGGGGTGCGTGTGTGAGGAGGGGGCTGCGTGAGGGGGGGAGTGTGTGAGGAGGGGTGCGTGTGTGAGGAGGGGGCTGCGTGAGGGGGGGAGTGTGTGAGGAGGGGTGCGTGTGTGAGGAGGGGGCTGCGTGAGGGGGGGAGTGTGTGAGGAGGGGTGCGTGTGTGAGGAGGGGGCTGCGTGTGTGAGGGGGTGCGTGTGTGAGGAGGGGTGAGTGTGTGAGGAGGGAGTGCGTGTGTGTGGGTGTGCGTGTGAGAGGGGGTGGGCATGTGAGGGGAGAGGTGCATGAGGCAGCAGGTATGTGAGGGGAGGAGTACCACTGGTGCCTGCGTGAGGGGGCACATGTGGGTGTGTGTATGTTAATGAAGGGGAGGAGACTGTCACCTGCGGGAGATGGAGAGAGGGGTCAGGCTGGACCTGGGAGCCGCCCTGAGTGGAGGTGGACCAGAGGAGAGGGAAGGAGGGTGTTGAGAGTGGAGGTGATCTGAGGACCTGGGAGGAAAGAGGATGCAAAGAACTGGAGGAAAGGGCTGGGAGCAGTGCAGGTCGGGGTGGAGGAGACAAGGCTGAGAGCAAAGAAAGGGAATGCCTGCTGAAGAGCAGGGCGGAGGACAGACACTTGTAGCCAAGGGACCTCTTCGAATCTGAAGTGCGATGCGATGGAATCCCCTTAGGAATGGAGACTAAGGGAGATGTAAAGAGATTGGGGTATGAAGAGTACAGCCCCTGGAAATTGTGTTGAGAGAAAGTGTCCTCCTAAGACTAGGTGATTGAATTATTTGAAGTACACAAAAACGTGGGGCTTAGAGAGACACCTTCTAGAAGGGGGATAGTTAAAGGAAAAGGGATTTTGAGGCAAGTGAAATAATTTAGGTGAATGGTAATTGGTCTCAGAAATGAGGGTGTTTGAGTCAAGAATTCTTGGAGAAGAGGATTTTGGAGAGGAGAGAGAAGTTCCTTGGTTTAGAGGAGGTGTTGGTACACCTTCCTGGGGTGAGTTGGGTCTGTATATGTCACAGGATTGATGACGAGGCAAGGACTGGAAATTTTATCTTCCAACCAGAAAGAGTGGAAAAAATTTATCTCTTTTTCTTCTCTTGTTTTCAGCAACCTGTTACTGCAAGGACTTGAGATCTGTAGATCCATGAATTTGGGTGTATTCCTCTTATCGTATCTTTTTTTCTTGCTGTTTCTTTAGAGTGTGAACATGGCTACGCCTCAGCGTTCCCCTCCATGCCGAGCCCCCGGCTGCAGCATTCAAAGCCCCCACGGAGGTTGAGCCGGGCACAGAAACACAGCAGCGGGAGCAGCAACACCAGCACTGCCAACAGGTAGCAAGCTGGGGAGGTTTAAAAAGGGCAGTTGGAGGGAGGGAGCACATACTCAGGCAGAAGTGCTGGCCCAACTGACCTCAGTTCTTTAATACGGAGTCTAGAGCAACACTGAACAGCCAAGTGGAAACAGCCTTTCCCACCATCCCTCGGGATTTGGCCCTTTTAAAATAATAAAGTCTCGGAATCATAACCTACCTTTGTGTAGAAGGGAAGAAATAGAATCTGGAAAGACAACCAAAGAAGTTCTTGCTGGGGATTATTAAGTGGAGATGTCTGTGACTGACAGCGATAGTAAGTTCAGAGACCTGGCAGCATGTGTCCATGCATGCAGCCCCATGCTAAATACAATCTTGGGCCAGCTTTAAACTTGGACGATCCAAAAATTTTTAAAAATCAGAAATAGCTCAGGCAGGATATAAAACAGAATCAAGGGTTTTGTCAAAGGAATAAAAATATTTAGGTAGAGTAGGAAGTTAGTGGGCACAGTCTATTTTTTTTGTTTGTTTAAGGATGATAAGATTGAATTGGGAACTTTTAAAGCAAAAAAAAAAAAAACGAAAAGAAAGAAGGTGCTTATTCTTCAATCAAAACAGAAACTTAGAAAATGCTTACTTGGCTGTACTCAGACATAGTTGACTTATATTTTTTGGAAAATTTTTGGTAGTGTCTGGCTGTCTCTTCAGTGTTTTTATTCTAGAGGGTCAGTGAATTCTAAAGATTCATCTCATATGAAGTTTTCAAAAGTCCAGTCTTAAAAGAAAGTCAAAATCAACAGATGCTTGCCTTTTCCATTGATAAAAGGAATTAAATGAGATCTTTTTTTCCAAAGTTTGGTCTAGAGAATGTAAGCATTCATTTTGGAGGGACACAGAACAATCTTTGGGTAACTAAGTTTGCCTGAAGACTTTGGAGAGCTCCAGACAGGAAATTGAGTAACACTTGGGGAGGTGGATTGGGGAGGGAGCAGGAGTAGGGGCTCTAACTCATTGATGCAGAAAACCTGAGGTTCCAGTATATAACAGAGCTCAAAATGTTGGATCGTCCCACTCTGGATTACTGAGGCACATCACTAGGATTCACTCTTCTTTCTTTGACTTATCTTTAAAGCTGTGTTTCCTTTACGGCTTCTTTTCTTCATTAAGACTATTCTGTGTATTTTAAACAATTTTTAAAATTATAACAATAATTAGCCATAAGTGTAATATGCTGTATTTATGTTTATGTGTGGATCTAGAGGGTTTGTTGTGGTATGGTAGGTTTGGGATGAAAATACGTAGTATGATATGCAGCATTAAACAAAAAGCACACATAAATTTTCTTGCCCCTCACAGTTTCTCTGGTTAAGGTATCATCAATTAAAACCTGTATTCAGGAATTTATAAGTTTTCCAATCCATGTGTAGATTAAAAAAAAATTTTTTTTTTTAACTTTGAGACATGGGAGAAATACCAGGTAGGAAACCAAACGTGGATTCTGCCATGCTGCAAGTATTTATTGTTTCCTACTTTCTAGAAATCAAGTATATGATCTCATTACATTTTTTCTCTGTCCTTTACTGTCGTCATAGTAAGTTGAGGGATGAACTACATACTCACCAAGGTCCCACCTTCCCCTGAAGTTCTGTGACACTGATGTATTGACAGTGTTAGAGATCAGTTACTATATTGCTTATTCAGTACACCACCCCATCATTGCAAATGCGACATTTTTACTAACAACTCAAGGATTATAGAGGTATAAATAAGATGTGTATTTCTAGATTTTATCAGTTATGTTACAGGTCATTAATGTCTTTGTCATCTGTTGACTTATACTTTGCTTAGCTTGGGGTTTTGACTAAGTGATGTTTCTCTTTCATGCTAGTGTTCTTGTCAGGATTCTACTATTGTGTGTGGGACCACATTGCTAATTACTGTGTATTTTAGCACAGCATGTCAGAAAATTTGTAACACTACAAGTATGCCATGTTGTTCTTAGTACCCAAGGGAAAATAATTACATGTACATTGGACCACCTAAGACTAAGTAATTTTTCATGGGAATATAAATAGAAAGAAAGAAGAAGAGAGAGAGAAAGAAAAAGAGATTTTAGGATATGTTATCTCAAGGTCCACCCATGTGTGGGATTTAGGGTGGGGCCTTTAGATGAGAACTAGTATGTTAAAGTGGAACACTAGAAATTATTTCTCCTTACCATTTAAGATTTCTGCTTCATGGAGTAGGGAACCAGGGATCAAATTCTAATACTGGGGTACTTGGGAGATAGTGTTGTTGTTTCATTTGTAAGGGAGCACTGTAGACTCCCTGTTAACTTTAAATCTATTACTGGATTTAATAAAGATTTTATTATACTGGTTGCATAAAGCAGAAAGAAAGAAAACTTGTAAAATTTTTCACTTATTAGTCATCTGAAACAAGGAAAGGAATAGAGTTGATGAGTATATGCGTCTTATTTTCCTGATCAAAAAGCTACCTATATGGAAGTTGCTGTTCTTATGCGTCTTTAACATTGATCTCTTGTATGTCATAAAGTGACATTTGTTCCCTGACATTGTAGCATCCTTAAGATATAATGTTGGTTGACTTTCCCCCCCTAATATTCTCAGATATAATATGATATTCCTGATATAAAATGTTACTTTATAAATTTATGCTGAGAGTTGGCTCATAATATTATAAATTCCTATTCCTCCTTTCTCCCAAGCCTTGAAACCTTACTTTCATAGAAGTAGAAAGGAGAGAAAATGCGTGATGTAATGTGAGTTTAAAAGCATGTACCTTGAAAATCCCAGTAATTTTATCATTTGGAATCCTTTACCAATTAGGAGGTGGGATCTGTAATACATAATTATTTTTTAAATTTATGGTTGACTTTAGTCTTGGTTCATGGCCTTCTGGCACACTTCCAAAAACCACCCTGGCTAAGATGTTACTGCTATTAGAGAACTGGCTGCAATTGCTATCTGGCTTATTGAGTAGTATAAGATAAGTTCAAATTCCCAGCTTCTTTACTGTTTGGTCTCACAACTGAAAAATATTAAGATCTGTCATCTTTAAAACTCTACTGACACTACTCTACATGGCTTTAGCGTAACGTTGATTTCCTCCTAAATATCTCTTGAACCTGCCTTTTCTCTTAGCTTCGTTGCTACGCTCCTAATCCAAGATACTATCACTCCTCACCTGGACAGCTGTCGCGACCTCCTAACTGGTATCCCTGCAACCACTCTTGTCCCAAATACAATTCTGATGAATTATATTGGCTAGCCTTCCTTCAATTGCTTCAATATACCATGTTTCCTCCTACCTCAGGGTCTTTGCACATACTCTGTTCTCTTCTGAGAATCATTTTTCTTCCCCATGTTATCTCTATCTAATTACACTCTTACTTCAACTCAATAATAACTTCTTCAGGGAAGCCTTTTCCGCATCTGCCAAACTAGAACAGGTATTCACATACCTCATGGCATCCCTACTTTTCCTTCACTGTTTATCACAGTCTGTAGAAATACAGTTATCTGATTGATAAATTCATGTCTCATTTATTGGACTAAAAACTCCATGAAGGCAAGGATTGAATCTCTTCTGCTTAAAGATTTATCCCCAGTACCCATCACAGTGCTCTGTATACAGTAGATGTTTTTGAAGAATGGAAGGTTTTCAAACTCCAAGTAGACTGTCCTAAATTGGAACTGAGTTTTTCTTTTGTGCCAAGTATTATATTAGACTCTGTAAGTAGAAATAATGGAAGAATGTGCAATTCCTGCTTTGGCAAACTCTGATTACTTTGTGTTCTGAAGGATATTAATGATAATACATCTGGAAGGGAAAACAATATGTAGTATTTGAAGAATAAAAATCTTCAGATTGCCAGTTCTTTTAAACAAGTATGTTATAGTAGACTACAGAATGCTACAATTAATTTTAAAGACTACTATTGTCATCCTGTGACATGAGAATTCAGTGATATCAGAACTCATATATGCAAAGAACCATAAGTCTGTCAAATATTGACAGTAAATATTCGTATGAGCTTGTAACATGCATATAGTAATTGTATTATTTTAAGGTGATCTACAAAGTAGTAAGTACAGGCATACCTCATTTTCTTGCACTTCCCTGTATTGTGCGTCACAGACATTGTGTTTTTTACAATTGAAGGTTTGTGGCAACCCTGCATTGTCAAGTGATGGTAAGCATTTTTTAACAATAAAATGTTTTTGAATTGAGGTATGTACTTTTTTTTTTAGACATAATACTATTGCACATTTAATAGACTATAGTAGGGACTTCCCTGGTGGTCCAGTGGTAAAGAATCCACCTTCCAATGCAGGGGACACGGGTTCGATCCCTGGTTGGGGAACTAAGATCCCACATGCCGTGGGGCAACTAAGCCCGCGTTCCACAACTACTGAGCTCACATGCTTCCACTAGAGAGCCTGCATGCTGCAAACTACAGAGCCCACGCACCCTGGAGCCCGAGTGCCACAACTAGAGAGAGAGAAAAAAAAAAAACAGCACGTCACAACTAGAGAGAAGCCTGCGTGCTGAAACGATAGATCTCGCATACCTCAACAAAGATCTGGTGTGCGGCAACTAAGACCCAATGCAGCCAAAAAAAAAAGAGACTGTAGTATAATGTAAACATAACTTTTATGTGCACTGAGAAACCAAAAAATTTGTATGACTCACTTTATTGAGATATTCGCTTTATTGCAGTGGTCTGGAACCAAACCCATGATGTCTCCGAGGTATACCTATACCAATTTACGGTTGAATTTAAAGTTGATGAAAAATGTCTTACATTTTTCAGCTGCAGTATTTCAGTACTATGTGCTAAGATTGACGACCTAAAAAACAAAACAAAACAACTTTCCTTTTGCTTGTAAGGCTTTAGTTTTTTGTTTTTTTTTTTTTTGTTTTGCAGGAGCGGGGTGAATTCTTTTTCTAGTATAGTTGTAGAGGGTTTTTTTCCCCCCTAGTGGAAGTAATTTGAGACATAGCTTCGGTTTTTATTCTTAAACATGTACTTATTTGTTCACAGAATAATAGAATGAAGCCTTATTTTTATTTTTGTGAAATTTCTTATTAGTCTGTATTTTTCAATTTTTCTATATTAAATAACTAGTTGCTGAGTCTTTGTCCAGTAGAGAACTCCCAAAGCTTCAGGACAAAAGTGGAAATTAGTAGCAGTTAAACTCTTAATGAGATTAGTGTTGTTCTTCAAGTACTTTCCAAATGTTGAGTGATGTGATCTGATGTGTTCTGTGATATTCTGTCTTTCACTAAAACCAAGTTTAAATGAAAAATTCTCAAGAATTATTTATATACCTCAACAAACTCAGATTTTCCATTAAATGCTTCATTGAAGCATAAGTTTGCTGTTGTTGGATTTCTTAAGAACATATCCCCCTGTGGAAGTATCATTTGAAGGAGACTTGCATGATCATGGCTTGTAAGTTGGTAGGACAACTCCTTCTGTTCCTATTTGATGAGAGGCCTTTCGCCAGAATATTTATGTGATACTGTAATATAGGTCACAAATCATAGAAAGGGAATTCAGGATTTCATCTGGTACAGCTCTCTGCTTTATGAAGGTAAGATATTATCATATATTTTATGGTTAAAGCTCATGTGGCCTAGAGATGCTTAAAGGATTTTTGTCCAAGCCTTATAGCTATAAGTGATGGTTAAGTTTAATATCAGGCCAGATTTTAAGCAGTATATGCATAATTCTAACGAGGCAGGAATGTTAACCTGAAGAAAGCTTTCTCTTCTATTTTGTTCCTTACAAATTAAACAGCATTGCCTCCTTTTGGATATATTGTAGCATGATTCTTTGTCATTTCTTAAGTGAAGACAGTTTCCCCAATACTAATCTAATCAAAGAGGTTTTGTGGTGTGGTTTGACAAAATATGTATCCAGATCTCATTTCTGTTCAATAGTGCTAATGTAGTTTAAGTATGCATATTTTTTTTAGATTGTTTTTATTTTCATTTTGGCTTCTGACATTTTAAAACACTGGCAGATTTTTCTTCCCTGTGTGTGTGTGTGTGTGTGTGTGTTTGTATACATATGTATACAATCTTCATTATCATCTAACACATGTTCTCAAGTAAACATATAAATACATTATTTCAAACTATGATGAGCTTAATAGAGAAAAATAGAGGATCCTGTGAAGGCCATAATAGAGGACCTGATCAAATTTGAAAGATGAAAGAAGGCATCTCAGGGTTGTGAACCTTTGCAATCCTGCTTTCACTTATCCTGAATATTTTTTCAAGTTCATACACGTCTGTTAAGTCATTTTTAATTACAGCATGATATTCTACTTCATGTGAGTACCAGAATTTGTTAAGCCAACCATCTGTTAATGACGCTTTCAAAATTATTTATTTATTTGGCTGCACTGGGTCTTAGTTGTGGCACGCGGGCTCTTTCGTTGTGGTGGGCGCACTCTTTGTTGCGGCACACAGGCTTCTCTCTAGTTGTGGCCCGTGGGCTCCAGAGCGTGCAGGCTCAGTAGTTGTGGCACACAGGCTTGGTTGCCCTGTGGCATGTGGGATCTTAGTTCCCTGACTAGGGATCGAATCCCTGTTCCCTGCAGTGGAGGGCAGATTCTTAACCACTGGACCATCAGGGAAGTCCCTGTTAATGACATTTAAAATGTTAATTTTACATTACTTTTTCACGCCATGCAGGGCTACTATGAACATCTTTGTACAAATACTTTTGTGCATTTGTCCACTTAGATCCTTAGGATAAACATGAAGAATTAGAATTGTTGGATCAAAGGGTAGAATCCATCTTCAATAACACCTTGCATTTAATTTGCTACTTGTGTGCAAAGCCCTTTAACATACATTATTATTTCTTTTGAATTTCAGAACATTTCTGTGAGGTGAAGTGGAATTTATTTATTTTTTTGATAAGGAAACTGGACTGGTATGCACAGTACAACTAGAAGATGAGAGAAATCCCTGCAATTTGTTTCTCTGGAATCAGCAAACAGTCCTTAGTAATAATCTACTTAAAAACTAAGACTCAGTGACTATAACCTGAAATTTATGTGTTTTACTGTTCTCCTTTTCTGCTCTGGGAAATGCCTGAAACGTGTGGTCTGCACCTGCTGTTTTAATGCCTTATCACCAGAGTTCTTTTTTACCCTTTGCAATTTGCTTCCTTATTTGCTAGCTATTGAAACTGCTCTCTTAAAATAATTTGTAATCAAATTTATTGAACTTACACTATATATATAGAACTATTGCTGTACATGCTTCCCTACCATAGAGGAGCTTGTGGTATATTTGGAAAGATAGTGTATATAGTAAAAATGATAAATAATACAAATCAGCAAGATGTTATAGACAGGGCCATTTTTATTTATGTTGGATGATGGTACAGAGAGTAAATAGCTTAAATTTATAGAAAAAGGTTATTATGGAAATGCTATAGATTCACAATATATACTTGTTCATTGATTAAATTTAATGTGCATTCAAGGAGACATAGGGATTCCACAACATAGTATTAGAGAGAAATTCCTTATGTTTTAAGTAATGAATTTCTTATAAGAGAAAATATTTGGTTTAGTAGATAATTTTGTTATTAATGTTACTGCATACATTTCAGGGGAAAGTGTTATGGATTTTATTTTTATTTAGTTTTATGACATTGGATAAAAGGGTTTCCATGTGGTATTTATTTCCTCGTCTTTGTTTATCATGGGAAATATTTTTGCTAGTCTTTTGAGAACACTATGTAAATACCATTTGTGGAGGCCACATGACAAGAGATTTGAAGCCATTTGAAACAAGCATTTTTAAATTATAGAAGAATATAATTTTAGTCTTTAGTCAGTCACGTATTTTGATAAAGCAACTGATTTTCCTTTACTCTTATTTTGATTAATTAGACGGGGCAATTTAGGATTCTTTTTGAGGAACTATAAAGAACCTTTCCTCTCATGTAATAAAAGAGACTTGAGAGTAAAATGTGGTAAGTTTGCCTTGGTATTAGAAGTAAATTTTCAGGTTTTTAACTTCTATCACCATAGTCCTGTGTGATAGTATATATCCTCTATAGGAACAACAGAACAAAAGTGATCTGTAGTCTCCACAAAAACTCTGGATAATGTATTGTCATTAATACTTAATCTGTTGGATGGTTTTTTGTAGTCTTTGTTGGTAACAGTAAATGCACATGAGTTACAATTTAAAATTTAGATTTCTAGGCCTGGCTCTTAAGGTTTGGTGTACTTACTTTTATCATTTTAACATGTTACCCAATCAGTTGTCCTTTGGAAGGCAGGTTACATTCCTGGAAATAGCACTATTAGTCAAAAAGAAGTATTTGAATCTCATTTTTGTATAGAATCATTGTTTATTGCTGGGTGGGGGCAGGTTACCAAAAGCTCAGAGTCTAATATTTTAATGGAATTTATCACAAACACCATATTTAATCCACTGACTGTTTAAAGAAACAAAATGATTTATTTGTATAAAATTTAAACATGCTTATGTAGAAATTAGTTTAAAAGAATTACATGGTGGTTACCTAACATTGTAAGAATATAGTACCATAGTGTATGGTATATAGTTGCAATTTTCTTAGTAAGTCCTGCGTTATTTTTTGCTATTTTTGTTATTTTTACTTTTTGCAAAAATTGGATGATGGAATGTGAGCCACATGAGGGAAGAGACTTTGACATTTTAGAGTACTTATATTCCCAGTGTAGGCACTCAATAAATCCTTACTAAGTAAATGAATGGCTGAATACTTTGAGCATGATTATGTAGACCTGAAGGTACTTTTTTTGTTTTAAAGAAGATGTTGGGGGTAGGAGTTTATTAATTAATTAATTAATTTTTGTTCTGTTGGGTCTTCGTTTCCGTGTGAGGGCTTCTTCTAGTTGTGGCAAGCGGGGGCCACTCTTCATCGCGGTGTGTGGGCCTCTCACTATCGCGGCCTCTCTTTTTGCGGAGCACAGGCTCCAGACGCACAGGCTCAGTAGTTGTGGCTCACGGGCCTAGTTGCTCCACGGCATGTGCGATCCTCCCAGACCAGGGCTCGAACCCGTGTTCCCTGCATTAGCAGGCAGATTCTCAACCACTGCACCACCAGGGAAGCCCTGAAGATACTTTTTAATGAAATGTTGGTATAGTTTTGAGAAGACTTTTAGAGAAACTTAGGCTTAATTGATTGTTTTGTACAAAACTGATCTAGGGATGTTTAATATCTTTATTCTCATCATCAGGTTATTTGTAGCAGGTAAACTCATTGGAGACAAAGTTGTTTTTGTTTTGTTTTGTTTTGTTTTAACATTTGAAGTTAAGACCCATATTATCAGAAATAGCTGAGTAACATGTTTCTTTTATTCTTTTAACAAACATTTTAAGTATCAGTAGGAATTTAATATTAATTTATTAAGTATCAGTATGTGCTTCATACTGTTGGCCACAAATGTGAAAAATCATTCTAGTGGTAAAGTGTAACAAGTGTGAGGCACTGTCCTGTAAGATGAAGGTCTCTTATTCTACAGGAGTCCACAGGAAGACTTGAACATGCATGGTCATGGCATTATTTGTAATCACCCAAAGCTGGAAGCAATTGAAATGTCCATCAGATAGTGAATGGATAAACAAAATATAGTATATTGTACAATGGAGTACAATGGTACTCAGCAATGAAAAAGAAAAAAATACTCATACATATGACAAAATGGATGAACCACAAAAAACTTATGTAAACAAAGTCAGATACATAAGAGTACATATTGCATAATTCCATTATATGAAATTTATATTTATAAGGCAAAACTATAGAGATAGAAAGCAGATGAGCGGTGGGTGAGGGGTCGGAGTGCAGATTGACTGAAAATGGACATGAGGGGACTTTTGGGGTGATAGAAGTGTTCTAAAAGTGGAATGTGGTAGTGCTTACACAAATACGTAAATTTACAAAAGCTCATTGGATTGTACACTTAAAATGGGTGAATTTTATAGTATGTATCAATAAAACTTAAAAAAAGATTGCCTGTCTTATTTATTGCAGTAAGATAATGAACATATGACAAATGCTAAAACAAACTAAAGGTAGAATGAATGAATGAATGAATATTAAGCAATGTTTCCTTTATTTTTTTCTTCCAGTTTTTTTGAGATATAATTGACATACAGCGCTATATAAATTTAAGGTGTATAGCATAATGACTTACATACATCATGAAGTTATTATCACAATAAGTTTAGGGAACATCTATCATCTCATACAGATACAAAATAAAAGAAAAAGAAAAAATTTTTTCCTTGTGATGAGAATTCTTAGTATTTACTGTCTTAATAACTTTCATGTATTAGAAACAGCAGTGTTAATATATTAATCATGTTGTACATTACATCCCTGGTACTTATTTATCTGATAACTGGAAATTTAAACATTTTGACTGCTTTCATCCAATTACCCCTCCCGTCACCCCCGGCCTCTGATAACCACAAATCTGATCTCTTTTTCTATGAGTTTGATTGTTTTTGAAGTATAACTGACCAACAACAGTATGTTAGTTCCAAGTGTACAACATAGTGATTCGTTATTTCTATTCATTACAAAATGATCACCACAGCAGTGATTCCTTTAAAACTTTAAATAAACCGATAAGGAGTAGGGAGTGTAGTCAGTTGGAAGAAGGCACCTCCACTCTCCTGCAGCAACCAGAACAAGGAAAATTCAGCTATCCTGCCAACCTCTCCTCCCTTACTCCCTTTGAGAATCACTTTTCTATGTGATATATTTCCCTTAGACAGGAGGATTCTTTGAAATAGATATATGTATAACATCTGTGTCTGCTTCTAGTACTATAGTGAGGAATGGAGTATAGTAACAATGAAAATTGGGATCTATGGGCTTTCTATTATGAGTAGTGCTATTAATTATGGTACCATTTGGGTTTTTTTTCCCTTCAACAAATATCTACTGAATGTTTATTTCATGCCTGACTCCTTCCTGAAATACTGAATTACAATTTGGAAGTCCAGTGATTTAGGAAATCACTGATATTTTTTCCATTTTTAAAGATTTTTAGAATGTTGCTCTGTAATAGAATCAAATAATGAAGCAGTCTAGGTAATTAGTGGTTTGTCTTTTCAAATGCCTTGTTTTAACTTTTGAAAATTTGTTTAAGAGCAGTCATTTTAATCTTGAAAATTCTCTGTAGTTCCCAATATTGCTTTTACCTAAGAAGTGATTATTTCACAAATACTGTATAACTTTAGTATGTATTTAGATGCGTCTTAATTTCTGGCACTAAGATAAAAGTTAGTTAATACTAAATGGCTTACAAATTAAAATAACATTCCTCTGCCTCATCTATCCCCATCCAATTTCTGCTTCCTAGAGGCTACCACTTGCAGTAATTTAACAGTTTCTTCTACTGTTTGCTTTCATATTTCTAAATTAGGAACTTACCCTGCTTGTTATGTTGACTTCCTGTTATGAAGATGAAGATTTGACTGTCTATACTCTTGACTGACAGCAGATTAATCATATGCCAGAAATGAAAAAAAAATTTAAATAGATGAAAGAACAGATATTCCCCAAAGCACTTATGTTTTAAAATTATGCACTTTCTAGTAATTTGTATTATTAGTCTTCTAGAATAAGGATTTGATGTTTTAGTCTCATTCCTGAGTACTTTATGGTAGATTAGAGTATTGCCTCAATTGTAGGATGAGGTTTATAACTTAAAAAAAAAGTTTTGATGCAGTGTAATTTCTATACAATAAAATTCCTCAATTTTTAGTGTATGAGTCAGTGACTAGACGTGTATACAGTCATGCAACCCCCAACACAATTATGATACAGAACTTCTTTTTATCTCAAAATATTATTACCTCATGCCTCTATAGTCAGTTTCTTATCTCCACCTTCTGATCTGTTTTGTCACTACGGTTTTGCCATTTCTGGAATTTCATATAAATGGAATCATGTATATACTATTCTGTGTCTGACTTCTTTCACTTAGCATAATGTTGTTTGAAATTCATTCATGTTGTCCTATGAATCAGTAGCTAAGTCCTTTATATTGCTGAGTCCATTGTATGAATATGCCACAGTTTGTTTATTCATTTACCAGTTGATAGACATTAGGTTGTGTGTAGTTTCTAGCTATTATAAGTAAAGATGCTACATACTTTTATGAACAGGTCTTTCTGTAGATATATGTTTTCATTTTTCTTACCTACGTAGGAGTAGAATTCTGGGTCACATAGTGTGTATATAACTTTATACAGAAACTACGAAACCATTCTCCAAAGTGGCTGTACCATTTTACATCCTGACTAGCAGTGTAGGGTACTTCCAGTAGCTCCAGATCCTGGATAGCACTTGGTATTGTCAGTCTTTTAAATTTTAGCCATTCTAGTGGGTGTGTCGTAGTATCTCACTGTGTTTTATTTTGCATGTTCCTAGTGATTTTGAATATCTTATTGTGTGTTTGTTTGCCATTGATATATCTTCATGGTGAAGGGTCTGTGTCTTTTGCTTTTTATTTTATTTAGTTGTTTTCTTATTGAGTTGTAAGAGTTCTTTGTAAATTCTGGATACAAGTTCTTTGTTACATATGTGGTTTACAAATGTTTTCTCCTCACTGGTTTGCCTTTGTCATCTTCTTAACAGTGTCTTTTGAAAAACAAAACTTTTAAATTTTGATGAAGTCCAGTTTACATGTTTATCTTTCATGGTTCATGCTTCTTTTTTTTATTTTTTGAATTTTATTTATTTTTTTATACAGCAGGTTCTTATCAGTTATCCATTTTATACCTATTAGTGTATACATGTCAATCTCAATCTCCCAATTCATCCCACCACCACCATCCCCCACGCCACTTTCCCCCCTTTGTGTGCATATATTTGTTCTCTACATCTGTGTCTCTATTTCTGCCCTGAAAACCGGTTCATCTGTACCATTTTTCTAGGTTCCACATATATTCATTAATATATGATATTTGTTTTTCTTCTTCTGACTTACTTCACTCTGTATGACAGTCTTAGATCCATCCACGTCTCTACAAATGACCCAATTTCGTTCCTTCTTATGGCTGAGTAATATTCCATTGTATATATATACCACATCTTCTTTATCCATTCATCTGTCAGTGGGCATTTAGGTTGCTTCCATGACCTGGCTATTGTAAATACTGCTGCAGTGAACATTGGGGTGCATGTGTCTTTTTGAATTATGGTTTTCTCTAAGTATATGCCCAGTATTGGGATTGCTGGGTCATATGGTAGTTATATTTTTAGTTTTTTAAGGAACCTTCATACTGTTCTCCATAGTGACTGTATCAATTTACATTCCCACCAACAGTGCAAGAGGGTTCCCTTTTCTCCACACCCTCTCCAGCATTTGTTGTTTGTGGATTTTCTGATGATGCCTATTGTAACTGGTGTGAGGTGATACCTCATTGTAGTTTTGATTTGCATTTCTCTAATGATTAGTGATGTTGAGCAGGTTTTCATGTGCTTCTTGGCCATCTGTATGTCTTCTTTGTAGAAATGTCTATTTAGGTCTTCTGCCTATTTTTGGATTCTGTTGTTTGTTTTTTTAATATTGAGCTGTATGAGCCATTTGTATATTTTGGAGATTAATCCTTTGTCCATTGATTTGTTTGCAACTATTTTCTCCCATTCTGAGAGTTGTCTTTTCATCTTGTTTATAGTTTCCTTTGCTTTGCAAAAGCTTTTAAGTTTCACTAGGTCCAATTTGTTTATTTTTGTTTTTATTTCCATTACTATTTCATTCTTTTACATGTAGCTCTCCAGTTTTCCCAGCACCACTTATTGAGGAGACTGTCTTTTCTCTACTGTATATCCTTGCCTCCTTTGTCATAGATTAGTTGACCATAGGTACGTGGGTTTATCTCTGGGCTTTCTATCCTGTTCCATTGATCTTTGTTTCTGTTTTTGTTCAAGTACCGTATTGTCTTGATAACCGTAGCTTTGTAGTATAGTCTGACGTCAGGGAATCTGATTCCTCCAGCTCTGTTTTTTTTCCCTCAAAGACTGCTTTGGCTATTCGGGGTCTTTTATGTCTCCATACAAATTTTAAGATTTTTTGTTCTAGTTCTGTAAAAAATGCCATTGGTAATTTCATAGGGATTGCATTGAATCTGTGGATTGCTTTGGGTAGTATAGTCATTTTCACAATATTGATTCTTCCAATCCAAGAACATGGTATATCTCTCCATCTGTTGGTATCATCTTTAATTTCTTTCATCAGTGTCTTACAGTTTTCTGCATACAGAGCGTTTTCTGCATACAGGTCTTTTGTCTCCATAGGTAGGTTTATTCCTAGGTGGTTTTTTTTTCGGTACGCGGGCCTCTCAATGTTATGGCCTCTCCCGTTGTGGAGCACAGGCTCCGGACGCACAGGCTCAGTGGCCGTGGCTCATGGGCCTATCCGCTCTGTGGCATGTGGGATCTTCCCAGACCAGAGCATGAACCTGTGTCCCCTGCATCGTCAGGCGGACTCTCAACCACTGCACCACCAGGGAAGCCCATATTCCTAGGTATTTTATTCTTTTTGTTGCAGTGGTAAATGGGAGTGTTTCCTTAATTTCTCTTTCAGATTTTTCATCATTAGTGTATAGGAATGCAAGAGATTTCTGTGCATTAATTTTGTATCCTGCAACTTTACCAAAGTCATTGATTAGCTCTAGTAGTTTTCTGGTGGCATCTTTAGGATTCTCTATGTATAGCATTATGTCATCTGCAAACAGTGACAGCTTTACTTCTTTTCCAATTTGTATTCCTTTTATTTATTTTTCTTCTCTGATTGCCATGGCTAGGACTTCTAAAACTATGTTGAATAATAGTGGTGAGAGTGGACATCCTTGTCTTGTTCCTGATCTTAGAGGAATTGCTTTCAGTTTTTCACCATTGAGAATGATGTTTGATGTGAGTTTGTCATATACAGCCTTTATTATGTTGAGGTGGGTTCCCTCTATGCCCACTTTCTGGAGAGTTTTTTTTATCATGAATGGGTGTTGAATTTTGTCAAAAGCTTTTTCTGCATCTATTGAGATGATCATATGGTTTTTCTTCTTCATTTTGTTAATATGGTGTATCACATTGATTGATTGGCGTATATTGAAGAATCCTTGCATCCCTGGGATAAATCCCCCTTGATCATGGTGTATGATCCTTTTAATGTGTTGTTGGATTCTGTTTGCTAGTATTTTGTTGAGGATTTTTCCATCCATATTCATCAGTGATATTGGTCTGTAATTTTCATTTTTTGTAGTATTTTTGTCTGGTTATGGTATCAGGGTGATGGTGGCCTCATAGAATGAGTTGGGAGTGTTCCTTCCTCTGCAATTTTTGGAAGAGTTTGAGAAGCATGGGCTTTAGCTCTTCTCTGAATGTTTGATAGAATTCACCTGTGAAGCTATCTGGTCCAGGACCTTGTTTGTTGGAAGATTTTTAATCACAGTTTCAATTTCATTACTTGTGATTGGTCCGTTCATATTTTCTGTTTCTTGCTGGTTCAGTCTTGGAAGGTTATACCTTCCTAAGAATTTGTCCATTTCTTCCAGGTTGTCCATTTTATTGGTATAGGGTTGCTTGTAGTAGTCTCTTAGGATGCTTTGTATTTTTGCGGTGTCTGGCAACTTCTCCTTTTTCATTTCTAATTTTATTGATTTGAGTCCTCTCCCTCCTTTTCTTGATGAGTCTGGCTAATGGTTTATCAATTTTGTTATCTTCTCAAAGAACCAGCTTTTAATTTTATTGATCTTTGCTATTGTTTTCTTTGTTTCTGTTTCATTTATTTCTGCTCTGATCTTTATGATTTCTTTCCTTCTACTAACTTTGGATTTTGTTTGTTCTTCTTTCTCTAGTTTCTTTAAGTGTAAGGTTAGATTGTTTATTTGAGATCTCTCTTGTTTCTTGACATGGGCTTGTATTGCTATAAACTTCCCTCTTAGAACTGCTTTTGCTGCATCCCATCGGCTTTGGATCATCGTGTTTTCATTGTTAATTTGTTTCTAGGTGTTGTTTGATTTCCTCTTTGATTTCTTCAGTGATCTCTTGGTTATTTAGTAACGTATTGTTTAACCTCCATGTATTTTTTGTGTGTTTTTTCCATTTTTTTCCCTGTAATTGATTCCTAATCTCATAGCATTATGGTCAGAAAAGATGCTTGATATGATTTCAGTTTTCATAAATTTACTGAGGCTTGATTTGTGACCCATGATGTGATCTATCCTGGAGAATGTTCCATGTGCACTTGAGAAGAAAGTGTTATCTGTTTTTGGATGGAATGTCCTATAAATATCAATTAAATCTGTCTGGTCTGTTGTATCATTTAAAGCTTGTGTTTCCTTAGTAATTTTCTGTTTGGATGATCTGTCCATTGGTGTAAAGTGAGGTGTTAAAGTCCCCCACTATTACTGTGTTACTGTCGATTTCCTCTTTTATAGCTGTTAGCAGTTGCCTTATGTACTGAGGTGCTCCTATGTTGGGAATGCTATTGATTCCTTCTAGTGTACTTTTCATTTCAGTTATTGTATTGTTCATCTCTGTTTGTTTGTTCTTTAACTCTTCTAGGACTTTGTTAAACATTTCTTGCATCTACTTGATCTTTGCCTCCATTCTTTTTCTGAGGTCCTGGATCATCTTCACTATCATTATTCTGAATTCTTTTTCTGGAAGGTTGCCTATCTCCACTTCATTTAGTTGTTTTTCAGGGGGTTTATCTTGTTCCTTCATCTGGTACATAATCCTCTGCCTTTTCATCTTGTCTTTCTTTCTGTGAATGTGGTTTTTGTTCCACAGGCTGCAGGATTATAGTTTTTCTTGCTTCTGCTGTCTGCCCTGTGGTGGATGAGGCTATCTAAGAGGCTTGAGCAAGTTTCCTGATGGGAGAGACTGGTGGTGGGTAGAGCTGGCTGTTGGTCTGGTGGGCAGACCTCAATGAAACTTTAATCCACTTTTCTGCTGATGGGTGGCACTGGGTTCCCTTCCTGTTGGTTGTTTGGCTTGAGGCTACCCAACATTGAAGCCTACCGGGCACTTTGGTGGGGCTAATGGTGAACTCTGGGAGAGCTCCAGGAGTACTTCCCAGAACTTCTGCTGCCAGTGTCCTTGTCCTCATGGTGAGACACAGACACCCCGTGCCTCTATAGGAGACCCTCCAACACTAGCAGGTAGGTCTGGTTCAGTCTCCTACAGGGTCACTGCTCCTTCCCCTGGGTCCTGATGCACACACTACTTTGTGTGTGCCCTCCAAGAGTGGAGTCTCTGTTTCTCCCAGTCCTGTCAAAGTCCTGCAATCAAATCCCGCTAGCCTTCAAAGTCTGATTCTCTAGGAATTCCTGCTCCCGTTGCCGGACCCCCAGGCTGGGAAGCCTGACATGGGGCCCAGAACCTTCACTCCAGTGGGTGGCCTTCTGTGGTAAAAGTGTTCTCCAGTTTGTGAGTCACCCACCCAGCAGTTATGGGATTTGATTTCATTGTGATTGTGCCCCTCCTACCATCTCATTGTGGCTTCTCCTTTGTCTTTGGATGTGAGGTATCTTTTTTGGTGAGTTCCAGTGTCTTCCTGTTGATGACTGTTCAGCAGTTACTTGTGATTCCGGTGCTCTCGCAAGAGAGAGTAAGCGCACGTCCTTCTACTCCGCCATCTTGAACCAATCTCTCTGGTTCATGCTTCTTATGTCCTAAGAAATATTTGCAAAATCCAAGATCACAAAATTTTCTCTTAAGTTTTCTATAGGTAATCCATTTAGATCTGAGATTCATTTAGAGTTAATTTTTTTAGAAGGTGTGAGGTAACAGTTGAAGTTCACGTTTTGGCAAATGGACCTCCAGTTGTTTCACTATCATTTATTGAAAGACATTTCTACATTGAATTGCCTTGGGATCTTTATAAAAAATGAAAGGACCATGTATGTGTGAATCTATTTTTGGACTCTATTCTTTTCCATTGATCTAAATATTTATCTTTACTAAAATACCACACTGTCTTAATTACTGCAGTTTTTCTAGTAAGTCATGAACTTAGGTAGCGTAAGCCTTCCAAATTGGTTCATCTTTTTCAAAAGTTCCTTTGAGTATTCTAGGTCTTTTTCATTTTCACATATATTATTGAAGCTGATTGTCACTTTCTACAACAAAGCCTACTAGAGTTTTGATTGGGATTGCATTGAATCTGTAGATTAATTTGGGGGAGACTTGACACATCTGAACAACATTTAATCTTTTGATGCATGAACATGGTATATCTCCCCATTCATTCAATTATTTAGATGTTTTTAAAATTCAGTATTTTGTAGTTTTTCAGAGTGTGGGTAATGCACATAATTCATTAAATTAGTTAATATTTGTTAAAGTAGTTAATATTCTTTGATGCTATTGTAAATAGCAATTGAATTTTGTATATTGACCTTGTAAATCTACTTTGCTAAACTCACTTATTAGTTCTAGTAATTTGTATATTAGGATTTTCTAAATAGACACTAAATGATGTTTACGTTAAAGATATTTTTACTTTTTCCTTGCCTTTCTGTATGATATTTATTTTTCCTGCCTTGTTTCATTGGCTAGGACCTCTAGCACAGTGGCTGAATAGAAGCTGATGAGAGTGAACATCCTTGCCTTGCTTCTGATATTGGGAAAACATATTCTTTCACCATTGATATGACAACTATAGATTTTTTTGTAGATGCCTTTTAACAAGTTGAGGAAATTCCTTTATTTCCTAATTTGCTGAAAGTTTTTATCATGAATGAATGCATGAATTTTGTCAAATGCTTTTTCTACATCTATTGAGATTATACTGTGGTGTTTCTTTTTTATTCTGTTAATATGGTTAATTACACTGATTTCATTTTTTTGAACCTTAAACTAATCTTGCATTCCTGGAATAAACCCTATTTGGTCATGGTGTATTTTACAATACTCACGCTAACATCTCTAGTTAGTAAAGACTCCACAAGTTTAAGGGTGCAGTCCCCAACATGACTGCCCTCACTACAGTTGCCAGATGCAAGTTTAAGAGTCCCCAGGCCACCCACGTTTATGACCAACTGACTGCAAATTTAGGTGTTCCCACAATCCCCTCAGGTTCAATAGTTCACTAGAACTACTCATGAAACTCAGGAAAGTGGTATACTTACGATTACAGGTTTTATTATAAATAATACAAATCATGACCAGCCAAATGAAGAGATGCATAGGGTGAGGTCCTGGAGAATCCTGGGCATGGAGCTTCTGTGTCCTCTCCATGTACTATCAGGATACATTACCCTGCTGGCAGATTGATGTGTTCACCAACCAGGAAGCTCACCTGAACCTTGGATTCTAGAGTTTTTATTTCCATATCATTATGTAATCACCGTTGATTGAATCATTCACCATGTGATTGAACTCTCTAGTGACCCTCCTCTCGCCAGAGGTTGGCTGGTATCAGTTGCTCAAAGCCTGAATCCTCTATAATTATATGGCTGGTCTTTCTGGCATGACCAGTCCAATTTAAGTCATCTCCCTAGCGTAAACTCAAGAGTGGTCCAAGAGCCCACCATGAATAACAGAGACACTCCTATAACTGAGGAAATTCCAAGGTGTCCGAAGCTCTGTCCCAGGAAATTGGGACAAAGACCAGACAAGTTTTTTATTGTAAAACTGATAGTTTCTATAAATTTGCTAATATTTTCTCAAGAATTTTTGTGTCTGTGTTCTTGAGGGAATAGTAGTCTGTGGTTTTGTTTTGTTTTGTTTTTCAGTGTAAGTTCTTTGTCAGGTTTTGGTATCAGGGTGATACTGGCCTCAAAATGAATTGGGAAATATTTCCATTTCCTTTATATTTTGAAATATGTTCTGTAGAATTAGTATTATTTATTCCCTAAATGCTTGGTAAAATTTGCCAATGAATACTTCTGGGCCTGGAGTTTTTTTGTGGGCAGGTTGTTTTTTGTTGTTGTTCTCGCTAATTTCTTCCTTGCTCTTATGGCACCATGACTTTTTTTTTTAACATCTTTATTGGAGTATAATTGCTTTACAATGGTGTGTTAGTTTCTGCTTTATAACAAAGGGAATCAGTTATACATATACACATGTTCCCATATCTCTTCCCTCCTGTGTCTCCCTCCCTCCCACCCTTCCTATCCCACCCCTCTAGGCAGTCACACACCACCTAGCTGATCTCCTTGTGCTACGCGGCTGCTTCCCACTAGCTATCCACTTTACTCTTGGTAGTGTATATATGTCCATGCCACTCTCTCACCTCGTCACAGCCTCCCCCTCCCCCTCCCCATATCCTCAAGTCCATGCTCTAGTAGGTCCGTGTCTTTATTTCTGTCTTACCCCTAGGTTCTTCATGACCTTTTTTTTTTTTCCCCGTAGATTCCATATATATGTGTTAGCATACGGTATTTGTTTTTCTCCTTCTGACTTACTTCACTCTATATGACAGACTCTAGGTCCATCCACCTCACCACAAATAACTCAATTTCGTTTCTTTTTATGGCTGAGTAATATTCCATTGTATATATGTGCCACATCTTCTTTATCCATTCATCTGTTGATGGACACTTAGGTTACTTCCATGTCCTGGCTATTGTAAATAGAGCTGCAGTGAACATTTTGGTACATGACTCTTTTTGAATTATGGTTTTCTCAGGATATATGCCCAGTAGTGGGATCGCTGGATCGTATGGTAGTTCTATTTGTAGTTTTTTAAGGAACCTCCATGCTGTTCTCCATAGTGGTTGTATCAATTTACATTCCCACCAACAGTGCAAGAGTGTTCCTTTTTCTCCATACCCTCTCCAGCATTTATTGTTTCTAGATTTTTTGATGATGGCCATTCTGACTGGTGTGAGATGATATCTCATTGTAGTTTTGATTTGCATTTCTCTAACGATTAATGATGTTGAGCATTCTTTCATGTGTTTGTTGGCAATCTGTATATCTTCTTTGGAGAAATGTCTATTTAGGTCTTCTGTTTGTGGGCAGGTTTTTGATTATGAATGCAATTTCTGTAATAGATGCAAGGCTGACACTAACTCTCTATTTCTTCTTGAGTTAGTTTTGATAATTTGTATCTTTCAAGAAATTTGTCCATTTCATCTACATGTTGAATTTATTGGCATAAAGCTGTTCATAATATTCTCTTATCATCCTTTTAATGTGTGTAGTATCTGTAGTGATGTGCTCTCTTTTGTCCCTGATATTAGTTTTTTTGTGTGTGTTGGTAATTTTTGCCTTTTTTCTGCATCAGTTTTTGAAAAGTTTATGCATTTTACTGGGTTTTTTTTTAAAGTCAACTTTTGGTTTTATTGATACTCTCTGTTGTTTCCTGTCTTCTATTTTGTTTATTCCTGTTCTTGGCTTTATTATTTCTTCCTCTACTTCAGAGTTTCTCAACCCCAGCACTATTGACATTTTGGGCCAGATAATTCTGTTTTGAGCATCATTGGATGTTTCGCAGCATCCCTGGCCTCTCCTCACAAAACACCAGTAGTGTCCCCCTGGTGTGATAACCAAAAATGTCTCCAGATATGGCCAAATATCTTCTGGTGGGAAAAATAGCCCACACAATTGAGATCCATTGCCCACCTTCTTTTGGTTTAGTTTGCTTTTTTTCTACCTTCTAAAGGTGGAAGGCATTGATTTTGGACTCCATCACTGCCCCCTACCCCAACATAAGGATTTAAAGCTAGAAATATTTTTCTCTAAACACTGCTTTAGCTGCATGCCATGTTTGAAATGTTGTATTTCTTTATCATCCAGCTGAAGATACTTTGTGATTTGTTCTTTAACTTGTGACTTCTTATTTCCTTTTCTATTTCATTGGGCTTAATTTGCTCTTCTTTTTGTAGCTTCTCAAGGTGAAAGTTAGACCATAGATTTTTAACTTTGTTTTTTATACTAATAGAAGAATTTAAAGCTAAACATTTCTAAGTACTGCTTTAGATACATCCAACAAATTTTGACATGTGTTTTCATTATCATTCAGTTCAGAATATTTTTCTGATTTCTCTGTCATTTGTTCTTTGATTTGTTGCTTATTTTCCAAATATTGCTATTTTCCTAGTTACCTTATTGTTACTGATTTCTAATTCCATTGTGCTTAGAGAACTTACTCTGTATGGTTTTTTTTTTGGCTGTGTCGGGTCTTCGTTTCTGTGCGAGAGCTTTCTCTAGTTGTGGCAAGCGGTGGCCACTCTTCATAGCGGTGCACGGGCCTCTCACTATCGCAGCCTCTCTTGTTGCGGAGCACAGGCTCCAGACGCGCAGGCTCAGCAGTTGTGGCTCACGGGCCTAGTTGCTCCGTGGCATGTTGGCTCTTCCCAGACCAGGGCTCGAACCCGTGTCCCCTGCATTAGCAGGCAGATTCTCAACCACTGCGCCACCAGGGAAGCCCTCTGTATGATTTTAGTACTTAAATTTATTGAAAATTATGCTTTACAAAGTGCATAACTTAGGGACGTTTATGTAATATATCAAAAGATTTACCAGAGACAAATTAGAGTGTTTGCTGTATTTGAAATAAGAATTGATTTTTACTGAATTTGATTCATGTGTAATTTTTTCTTTTTTTCTTGTTTATTGAAAATGTACGTACAGAAAAGTGTATAAATCCTAAGTGTATATAGCTCGATGAATTTTCACAAAGGTGAAGAAATAAAATATTATAGACTTACTGTCAACCCTACCTGAGGTAACTACAGTCTTCTTTTGATACCATTAGTTTTGCCAGTTTTTAACTTTATACGAATGGGGTTATGCAGTGTGTATTTTTGTATCTGCCATTTTTCATTCAGCACTATGTTGAAATTTTGAAAATTCATCCATGTTATTGCATAATAGTTCATTCTCAGGGCTCTATAGTATTACATTATATCAATATGAATGTTCCACAATTTATTCATCCATCCTACTATTAATGGACATTTGAATTTCCAGTTTTGGGCTAGTATGAAAAGAATGTGTATTCTCTTGTATGTCCTTTGGTGAGCATATTTATGTATATTAGTTTGGTGTATGCCTCTGAGGGGAAATGCTGAATCATAAGGTATGCATATATTCAGCTTTGATAGTAAGTTTTAAGAAAAACTTATTAATTGTAGTTATTGTTATGCATCCTGTTTAGACACTTGCTTTTTTGTGGTCTTAGTTATTGTGGTGGGGTTTTTTTGTTATCGTTATGGAAGAAGTAGTACGTTTCTTATGAGGCATTTTTCCTAAAAGTGTGCAGTATTCAAGTTTTAATGTCTTTAATGTTTTTTTTAAATATGTACTTGTGATAGAAGTAAATGTACAAAACTACTCCTTTGAAAGAATTACTTTATTGGCAATAAGCATGATTTTCTTTTATTACAGTGTTCTTCAAACTTTTTTGACCACTTTTTTATATACCACTAGCAGCAAAAAAATTCTGTATACCTAATATATTTGCATGTGTTGATAATTGTATACATGTATCACTGTACTAATATTTTATAAATATAGAATAAAGTTTAAGAAGAAGAATAAACATAAATAGAAGTTTCACTATTCAACCAATTCTTTTTCAACCCCTTTAGGTATATACTTCAGAGACCCCCTGCTCTAATAAAGCTGAAGTTTAAGCTTTAGGATACAGTTAGAAAATATTCATTTAGCGTCATAGAATGTGTTCTTTTCATTGTGTGGAGGACAACATCCACTAGGCACTTTAGGATTAGAAAATAAGTGAAATGAAAATGTTAACAAATTAGGGGTTGGCTCATTAATCCAACAAAGATAGAAGTCTTTTCTTTTGTTGGAAGAGAATATTAATTCTGGGAACAGGGGCTTTTATTTTCCTTCCATGGTGGTACTACTCTTGAGCCAAATGGTACAATTTTGTGCACTTTCAATTCTACGCTTCATTTCATTGACTGCCACCAAACTGCACCCTAAAGAATTAAAAGTTTACGTATTAGAGCAGTGTTGTAGTCAGTGAAAAATCACAGATTTGGTTGAGATAATGACTCCCACTCAAGCAGAGAATACGTTAGCATGTCTCTTAAAGGGATAGTATTTGCGAAAAAGATTACCTGTGATTTGATGATAAAATGATAGAAATGTCTTTTACCCCTGTCCTTGGAAGTTGTTAAGCATTCATAGTAAGAGTGTCTGAAAGGAAGACAGTTCATAGTGTTTGTTCTCAGAGGTGTATTTTTGTTTGGAGAAGAAAAGTGTGCTAACCAGATGGATTATTCAGAACATCTCAGCTTTATAGGGAATTTATCATAATGGGTTATTTTAATGGCATATTATTGGAAGGGCTTGGTCAGGCACATAGGCTCAGGGAAGCAAAGAGGTTGTTTCTGAGTGTGCTAGGATGTGATGTGTTCAACTTCTCTGTTTGCCAGCACTGTTTGGATCGTTATTTTCTGCGTGTACGTATAATTAGACGTCATACCTTAAATCTTATACTGTCCTCACAGCCGACTAAATGATTAAAAGACCTGTCTTTTCCTTCAGTTTCTTTTTTAATCATTATGGTTGGTTGTTTGTTTCCAGGCTAATTCCAAGTGTTACTAAGAACCTCTCAATTTGTTGCCCCATGTAGTATGTTTAACATTGTTTTAGGTAGTATATTTTCAGTCTTGTTAAAAATAATAAGAATATTTACAGTGGCTAACATTTACTGAATACTTACTAGGTGCTGATGCTTTTACATTATTCTCTAATTCTCACAGTAACCTAGCCAAGGCATGTGGTATTATTCTAGTTTTACAAACGAGAAAACTGTTAATTAGAGAGGTTAAATAATTTGTTCAAAGTTCCACAGCTAATGTGAGTGATAGGGCTAATATTTAAACTCAGGGCTTTTTTCCATTTTTGTTCTCTGGTTTTGCTTTGGACTTCACAACTCTGCTTGTTTGCTTGTGCTATATCCTTTCCACTTGGAATGTCTTCTCCCTACTAGGTCTGGTTTCTAGTAGTAGCAAATGTACTCATCATGTAAGCTGCAGACCAAATGTCCCCTTTTCTAAAGCCCCATTTTCTGATAGCCCCATTTGTAAGTAAACTCTGCATCCTTTAAACTCCCACAACACTTTGTACCTTTCTTAATATATTTGTTTTGCCTTGAGTTATAATTATTCCTGTAAATGTCTTAACCTACCAGCTAGAGACTGTCTCTGATTCCTTGCAGCTTAAGACAATTTTGAACATTGAAGATATGCAGTATTTGTTGACTTGATATTAGAGGCAAAAAAGTCATCAAAGTAGGAGTAAACGCTACTGATGCATTTTTTAAAAATTGGAAGAATATGGCAATATGATAAAGATTAGTACATATGTGATCATTTTTGCTTCTTGGTATTTGGAAATTTTGTTAAATTTTACTAGTGGTATAACTAGATATGGCATACATTTTCTGGTTTGGTGGAAAAGTTCATATACTTAGCTATCATTTTATATTTTTTAAGAAGATAATAAAGAAAAATCTGAGAGAGGTGGGAAGAACCTGCTGTTTTAATTTTGTTCACAGCAGTGGTTCAGATTATGTTCTTTTGGTGTTAGCTTTGATAGTAGGCTCAATATAATGCTGGAATTCAGCAATTGGTTATCTTTGGATATATATCTTTTTTTTTTTTTTTTTGCGGTACGTGGGCCTCTCACTGCTGTGGCCTCTCCCGTTGCGGAACACAGGCTCCGGACGCACAGGCTCAGCGGCCATGGCTCACGGGCCCAGCCGCTCCGCCGCGTGTGGGATCCTCCTAAACTGGGGCACGAACCTGCGTCCTCTGCATCGGCAGGCGGACTGCCAACCACTGCGCCACCAGGGAAGCCCGGATATATATCTTTTGCATTTAATGCCATATGTGGAATGCCAAACTGTTTGAAATAAGTATACGGTGCATAGTCATTGTCTCTCTAAATAGATTATTTCCATTTATTACTTACTGTAGTATTTCTTTTTTTTTTTCTCTACTTCTCCCTTTCTTTTAAATTAATTAATTTTTAAATTTTTTGGCTGCATTGGGTCTTCGTTGGGCTTTCTCTAGTTGCGGCGAAGGGGAGGCTACTCTTCGTTGCAGTGTGCAGGCTTCTCATTGCAGTGGCTTCTCTTGTGGAGCATGAGCTCTAGGTACACGGGCTTCAGTAGTTGTGGCACTCGGGCTCAGTAGTTGTGGCTCATGGGCTCTAGAGCACAGGCTCAGTAGTTGTGGCACATGGGCTTAGTTACTCCAAGGCATGTGGGATCTTCCTGGACCAGGGCTCGAACCCATGTCCCCTGCATTCGTAGGCGGATTCTTAACGAGTGCGCCACCAGGGAAGTCCCCTTAGTATAGTATTTCATTGTTTTTGTTTTACTTGTTCTGAGTTTTCTTCTCAGATTAAGGCAATTAAACCAAAACTTACTAAGAGGGGGTGGGTGGGATATTTTATTATTGATTACACGTTCAAATTTTGGACAATATTTTTTTGCTTTAAATCTCTTTCAAATACACCTTTTTCCTCTTCTAACTTATTGATTTACTTTGACATTTCATTCAAACAACAAAGAACTTAAACCTTTTTATAAATATATGTGGTAGAGATTTGGTTGTAATTTATTGAGTTTTGAAGTCTGAGTCTGTGTTATACTAAAAGTGCTGTGTTTTTATTGTTTCTCCCATCTGAGTCATACATATCCTTGCCATTAATTTGTCTGAACTCTTAAAGCATCCTGAGATTTTTTTTTACATCTCGAGAGAGAGAGAGAGATGTCCTCTTATTAAGATAATCTCTTGAAAATGAACATCAAACTACAATGAGGTATCACCTCACACCATTCAGGATGGCCATCATCAAAATATCTACAAACAGGGGCTTCCCTGGTGGCGCAGTGGTTGAGGGTCCGCCTGCCGATGCAGGGGACACGGGTTCGTGCCCCGGTCCGGGAGGATCCCACATGCCACGGAGTGGCTGGGCCCGTGAGCCGTGGCTGCTGGGCCTGTGCATCCGGAGCCTGTGCTCCGCAATGGGAGAGGCCACAACGGTGAGAGGCCCGCGTACCGCAAAAAAAGAAAAAAATCTACAAACAGTAAATGCTGGAGAGGGTGTGGAGAAAAGGGAACCCTCTTGCACTGTTGGTGGGAATGTAAATTGATACAGCCACTATGGAGAAGAGTATGGAGGCTCCTTAAAAAACTAAAAATAGAACTACCATACAACCCAGTAATCCCACTACTGGGCATATACCCTGAGAAAACCACAATTCAAAAAGAGTCATATACCACAGTGTTCATTGCAGTTCTATTTACAATAGCCAGGACATGGAAGCAACCTAAGTGTCCATCGACAGGTGAATGGATAAAGAATATGTGGTATATATATATACAATGGAATATTACTCAGCCATAAAAAGAAACGAAATTGAGTTATTTGTAGTGAAGTGGATGGAACTAGAGTCTGTCATATAGAGTGAAGTAAGTCAGAAAGAGGAAAACAAATACCATATGCTAACACATATATTAGGAATCTAAAAAAAAAAAATGGTTCTGAAGAACCTAGGGGCAGGACAGGAATGAAGATGCAGACGTAGAGAATGGACTTGAGGACACGCGGAGGGGGAAGGGGAAGCTGGGACAAAGTGAGAGAGTGGCGTGGACATATATGCACTACCAAATGTAAAATAGATAGCTAATGGGAAGCAGCCACATAGCTCAGGGAGATCAGCTCGGTGCTTTGTGACCACCTAGAGGGGTGGGATAGGGAGGGTAGGAGGGAGACGCAAGAGGGAGGAGATATGGGGATATATGTATATGTAGAGCTGATTTGCTTTTTTATAAAGCAGAAACTAACACACCATTGTAAAGCAATTATACTCCATTAAAGCTGTTTAAGAAAAAATGAACATCAGTCTTTTTCATCCTGTGTCACTTGGACCTTATGAAACTGCTAAGAAAGCAAAAGGTGGACAGTAGACAGTAATTCAAAGAAGGCTTTTGGCTCTTGAACTAAGACAGTGGGTAAAATTTCCACAAATTATGGGACTGACAAAAATATTGTTAAAATTTAGAAATTTGATTATTAAATATCCATTAAAATAATAAATCAGATTAAAGTAATCAGTAATATAATAATCTGAAGGCTTTTGACATTAACCAGAATATATTAAATGCTTAAAGTTTCAGTTCTGATGACAGGAACTTAAATTTTCCTTTATAAAATTCCATTATTGTTGATGCCAAACTATTGTAAAAATAATACGTTTAGTCAAGAGAACTGAGTATAACATAATTCTAATAGTAGCTAACTTTAGGTAGAGTTTGTTATATTTTGATGTTCAACATAAATTTGTTTATTCCTCATAACAATCATATGAGGCAAGTACTGTTATTTTTCCTATTTCGTAGATGAGAAAACTGAGTACAGAGAAATGAAGGGACTTTTAAAAGGCCACACAATATTTGAACCCAGTCAGTCAGGCCTTAGAGTCTGTGCCCTTAACCTCTCTTCAGTATTGCTTGTCACTGAGTGGTTAAGAACTTGGGGTTTGGAGTAACAAAGACGTGGGCTTAACTCATGGCTGCAACTTATATTCTTGGGACAAGAGCATGTCTCTTTACCTCTCTGAGCCTCAGTATTCTTGTTTATAAAATGAGGGTTGTTTGGAGGATAAAATGAGGTAATGTATGTTAACTGTTTAGCAGACACTCAGCTTGTTCAATAGATGGTAAGTATTATTGTAACAAATACTAATAAGTAAAATGAAAAAAGTCACAAACAGAAGACTTTGTTAGCATTTTGAGGTGTATCCGCCCAGTCTTTTAAACATGTGTTTTTTATTTTATTAATATATTTTCTTCTGTTCATGTTATTTTTTTCCCTTGTATAACTTTTTTTGGTTTATGTTTCACATTCAAGGAAAGAAGGCTTGAATTTGTCTGTATCACTTAGCAATAAGACAAGCCTGTTTCAGCTTCTGTGGTGGCCAAAACTTTTTCTCTCCCTATGTTTAGGAGTAGGTAAGTGGAGATAGAAGAGGACACGGAAGTACATATACCTTTTTTTTAAACAAAAAAAATGGGATTATGTTTGAATTAAAATTTCTAATATGATGTCTACAAATCAGTAAAACATAGGACCCTAGAAGTAGGCAAGAAAATACTTGCTAGTATCAATTTTATCAAAAATGACAATGAGATCCTAATTTCAAAATATTTAGAGTTGTTAACTGAAAACAGTATACCTGAATGAACAGTCTTAATGAACATAGACTATTTCTTCTTGATGAGTGAGATAGATCGAAGTCTGACCATGTATTGCATTGTTAAATAAATTAACTGGGTGAATTTATTTAGCAGTACCTAAACTAATCCCCCTTTCTATAGCCTCAGCAACAAAACATGGCTAATACTCTTTTTTTCCCCCTTTTTTCCTCCCTTTTAGGTCTACACACAATGAGCTGGAAAAGAATCGGTGAGTCAGTGATGAGGTGCAGCTTTCATATATGTTAAAAAGCAAACTCAACATTTGACCTGTGAAAATATATTGCATATGTAGTTATAACTTTTCTACATGTGTAACATATCATGGTTCTGATATATGTGTATTCTCTCCAAAAAGTAGTCCACTTACGCTATCTAAACTGGAAGACATAAATATACTCTGAGTTTATTTGAATTTTGAGTTTATGTTGAGCGTTCTTTATTTCTGTCTCAACGGGTTAATTGTGATAGGCTCATGGCTTAAATATGGTCTTGCTAAAGGATTAGGTTTCTGTAATGTAGCTAATAACTATTATGGCAAATTGTAGGATATTGAATTTCTTTTTCTTTGCAGTTCATTCATTCATGCATTCAACAAATCTTTATCTTGCACCATCTATATGTCAGTGCCAGGCAGGCGTAATGCTTTACATAGTAAATACAAGAATGTGTAAGGCAGTTTCTGACCTTAAGGAATTTATAGCTTCCTGGGAGAGAAAGATAAGTAATTAAAATACTGTATAGTGTGGTAAGTATGATGATACTGTATAGTGTGGTAAGTATGATGATGGAGAAGCAGAGGATGCTGAAAGATCAATTTTGAAGGTCACCTGATTCTCTCTTGAGGGAGTCTTAGAAGGCTTTCCAGAGGATAGTGAGCACTGTTTGTTGAGGAGACTGCAAGAGGTTCAGTATGAGTATAAAAGATGGTAGCATGAGGCAAGCCAGGCCAGATGTTGACAATTATGCTGAAGAGTTTGGACTTTTTCTGAGAGCAGTAAGCAGTTGAATGATTTTAAAGTGGGTTGTCATATGATCATATTTGGGTTTTGGAAAGATCACTTTGGCTACAGTATAAAGAATTGGCTGATTGGCAGAAGGGATCTCAGAGACAAGAAAACTCTTTGGAGGCCATTGGAAGCCTCCAAGGTAAGAGATGATGGTAGCCATTGGAGATAGAAGTAGACAGAATAAAGAAATAGTATGGAATATAATCAATAGAAATTGGTGATTAGTTGGCTATGGAAGGTTAAGTTTTAGATTATATTATCATTTACTAAAAAAAGGAATATAGGAAGAGGACAAGTTTGGGGGAGAAGATGAGGATTGAATGACTAAATATTCTCTTTTTGGTATGAAGGTTAAAGTAATAAGCAACAAACTGGAATTGTTTATATTAGCCGTTTTTTAAATTATATAAGATTCAGATGTACAGCACTGTAATTCGACATCTGTGTGCACTAAAAAGTGATCACCATGCAGTTGACCCCCTTCATCCACTGCACCCTGCCCCACAACCTCCTTCCCCTCTGGTAACCGGTAATCTGTTCTCTGTATCTATAGGTTTGTTTGTTTTGTTTTGTTTTGTTTTTTTAGATTCCACGGACAAGTGAAATCATAGGTATTTGTCTTTCTCTGTGTGGCTTATTTCACTTAGCATATACCTTCAAGGTCCATTCATGTTGTCACAAGTGGCAGAATTTCATTCTTTTTTACGTCTGAGTAGGATTCCCTCGTGTGCGTGTATGTGTGTGTGTGTGTGTGTGTGTGTATACACACATACATACACATGCCACATCATCCATCAATCCATTGATAGACACTTAGGTTATTTCCATATCTTTACTACTGTAGATAATGGTGCAATGAACATAGGGGTGCATATATCTTTTCAAATCACTGTTTTCCTGTTCTTTGGATAAATACCCAGAAGTAGAATAGCTGGGTGTACCACCCATTTTTGACATACAAGATCTCTATGACCTTCAACTTTTTGTCCTGCTCTTTTTTAAATAGCAGGGCCCTTACATATTGACTAACCTAACTGCCTCACTGCAGATAAATTTAAATATCAAATCCTCTTGAAGAGGCTTAGCATTTTCCTCCAGGCTGACTTAGTGGCTTTTACCACTTTATTTGCACAATGCTCTGTTCATATCTCCTACTGTAAAACTTAATCAGGTAGTCTTATAATTATCTGTTTATATGTCTCTTTCTGCCAAATGACTATGACTACCTCAAAGGTAGGGATTCTGTTTTGTTCAGTTTTGTATTCTTGGTGTCTAGCATTTGATGCATGTATAGTAGATGGTAGCTTTAATACTGAATGAAGGATAAAACTGGAGCAAAGTTCAGTGGTCTAGTCAAAAATGTTTTGCTAGTTTGAGGCAAAGCAGTTTGGCAGGAAATGTTTTAAAGAGTCTTTTCTGTCTTATATTTCTAGTATATTAAAGGAAGTATCTGGCTAGTTTAAACATAGCAAAAGGACTAAGAAATAACAGCTTTGAAGATACTAAAAATAAAACCTTCTCTTGACCTTTAGAGCACAGAGTGTATTTTGGGGCCATATGTTTTAAATACTGGTAAACATGTGGCTTTTATAATTATTTCACCCACATGAATGTGGCCCTTGAGAGACCCTCATTGGAAATCTAGCAAAAACCTTTGTTTAACACGAGAGTAAAGAGACTGTTTAGTAAAGTATTTGAAATTGAGCTTTTAAAACCTTTGAGTAAACTTCATTCAATGCATTCTGTATATCAATTCTGACTTATTGATAACCTTATCACCCATAGTATTACTTTGATATGCCCTGTAAATTGTTTAATCTCATATTTGTCTATAGCACTGGAGTAGCATGTGTGGCTTTTATCACCTGGACTGTACCTTATCTCTGCTCTCTCCAGTGAAGGCTTTTTGTTCCCATTTTATTTACTTAGGTCTAAGACTTTCTGGCTGGTTTCCTACCCTACCTCTCTTAAGGCGTTCACTTATCCTTTTCTGTCCTCTTCTGATAGACCTAGATGTCTTTATTTCTCAAATTATGTCTTCTCCTCTCTCCCGTCTTCCCTCCTGTTCTTTCGTCCTCCCTCCCTCTCTTCTTTGAGGTTGAAAGGTAATATAGAATTAACCTTTCCAAGATATATTTGTTTTTAAAAGGGATATTTATCAATATAAATCTCTAAATTAGTGGAATGTGTCAGAGGATGAGTGTTAAAGGAAGAATCCAATTGAATAACCTATACTCCACTTCTGAAAAGTGGATCTAACAAGAAAACAAATATTGGTAGACACAGGATGATTTAAAGGGAGGGGTGGGAGGATGTTTTGGCCAAAGAGCAGGAAAGCAGCACAAGAATATTTTTAATATTTAAGCCTGTATTGCTATTACACTTTTTAGGCCCCCACCCAGTTCTATTTAATGATCCTTTTTTCTAAGGCACTGTTTTTATTTGACATATTAAATAAAAAGTTTACGTAGATTTGGCATCCTTTAAAATAAATAGAATTTTGGCTTTACCTTTCATTTGCTTTTGAGTGTGAGCTTATATGAGGAAAGTAATTCACTGTCAAAAGAGTGATTTGATTTTGTTTTCATTCTGAAAACATAGCCCTGAAGCAAGTCATATTTTTGAAATTTTGCTGCTCTACATACAATATGTTCATATCAAAAGTTTTTTTAAAAAGCTTAGTTCTAAAATCTTGCATATAAAGCTACTCCAAGTTAGTGGGTTTTTTTTACTGGGGCAATGCAGTGAGAATTAGAGTAGATGATTTTAAATTGTTAGTGAAAGACAGAGTAATTCCAGATGGCTATCATTTTTTTAAAATTTATCTATTTATTTATTTACTTTTGGCTGAGGTGGGTCTTTGTTGCTGCTTGCGGGCTTTCTCTAGTTGCAGCGAGCTGGGGCTACTGTTCATTGCGGTGCGCGGGCTTTTCATTGTGGTGGCTTCTCTTTGTTGCGGAGCACGGCCTCTAGGCACACGGTAGTTGTGGTACTTCAGTAGCTGTGGCTTCAGCAGTGGTACTTCAGTAGTTGTGGCTCTCGTGCTCAGTAGTTGTGGCTCGTGGGCTCTAGAGTGCAGGCTCAGTAGTTGTGGCACACAGGCCCAGTTGCTTGTGGCATGTGAAATCTTCCTGGACCAGGGCTCGAACCCGTGTCCCCTGCATTGGCAGGCAGATTCTTAACCACTGTGCCACCAGAGAAGTCCCCAGATGGCTATCTTAAACAGAGCCCTAAGATTGTTGAAGCCCTGGGTCTGGCCTTGAGGAGACAATAGCCAACAAATGTTGAGGTTCGTACTCCCAGATTTCAGAGGGTCTGGCGAGCACAGAGTAGTTTGCTCTGGCCCACAATTACCCCAAGATGCCTATAGCCCATTAGGGAGCTTTTAGGTAGTTTCAGACCTGATAAGGAAATTCAGATTCTTTCTTGGATAGGTTCTGGGTTTCTTTTTCTGCCTAAAACCTTGATGGTTACACTGAGCCTGGGCTAGGTGGTACAGAACATTTGTTACCTGTGTATTCACCCTGTCCCTCTAGACCTACAAGAGGTCGTAACAGGCTCAGGAGGTAGAAGTAAAGGGAAGTAGAATACCTTTAGCTGTTCTGCATTCCTCAGGAGCCTATGTGAATCATCTCATGGTAAAATTAATTTTATTTTTGAGTCTTTATGATTTGAAAATCAAGAATTTACATTGCCCCATTGGCTTATCTTATAAGTTGGGTCATTTGCCAGAGAAGAAACCATTCAGTACAGATTTTAGATCACTTCATTGCTTTTTCATTTTCTTAATTCAGATTACTGAAGATGTTTTTGAAAGAGTCAACAACTTTAATAGGACTTTAATGATCAAGAACCTTAGTGCTGACAGCAGGAGAGGCCCTTTAACCTTAATAGTTGTCATTCCATTGAAACAAAAGGCTTACTCTTATCCACACTTTGGCAAAGCTAAAAGGACCATATGAGGACACTGGACTTACAATGCCTTCCTAGGCAGAGCAGAAGTACCCCGAGTATTTGTGATAAAAGAGAACATGCCCAGTGAATGGTAATCGGTGTCCTCCATATAGAGATATTCTTATACCTCTGAAGGAATGGTGAAAATGAGCATTTATTGAGTACTTACTGTGTCCTCCCACTATGCAAAACCATTGTTTAATCCTGTAAGGTAGGAAGGCAGAAAGTATAGATCAAAGTGTTATTAAAAACTAGTCATTTTGGGCTTCCCTGGTGGCGCAGTGGTTGAGAGGCCGCCTGCCGATGCAGGGGACGGGGGTTCGTGCCCTGGGCCGGGAAGATCCCACATGCCGTGGAGCGGCTGGGTCCGTGAGCCATGGCTGCTGAGCCTGTGCGTCCAGAGCCTGTGCTCCGCAACGGGAGAGGCCACAACAGTGAGAGGCCCACGTACCACAAAAAAAAAAAAAAAACTAGCCATTTTGACCATCATAACTACAGTTTGAAACAAGTTGATGGGAACACAAAACAGTCAATCATTGTATCTGATCGTAAATATGATACCTATGTGTAATATCAGTCTTTCTCTTCAGTAAGGATTAATAAATACTGTGTTTGGCATCATGGTACATAAAATGAAGTATAAGATACCCTGTCCTATCCTTAAGGTTAAGGCCATTGTAGTTTGGTAGTTATAAGTTGCCTCTTTCAATACCAGGTTATGTATGATATGTTAACAATTAATGTCTAGAAGGATGCATTAAAATTGTTTTTCAACCTGAAGGTTGAAACCCATTAAGTAGTCTGTGCAGTCATTTTAGTGAGTCATTTGAAAAAGAAGTAGAATAGAATAGAAGATACCAAAGTGCGTTGCTTGAAGTAAAGTTAAATGTAGAATTGTGAAACTTGTATATAATGGCTCGTGATGTAAAAATGCTGTGGTCATAGTCAAACAGCTAATGCCTGGATAGTCAAGGAGAATGTATCCTGAGCCATGAGGAAGCAAGAGACTTTGAATCTAAGGAAAGAATAAGGAAAGGGGTCAGAGCCATGGAAGCAGGAAGGTGGCATCATAAGCTCTGTCCAGGAAAGAGTGAGTAGCCCATATATAGTGGAAGAGTAGAGTCTATCAAATTGGTGTTGGGAAATGAGGCCAGAAAGGTGGTTTGATATTAGACTGCAGTGTTATTGAATGTCAAGGAATTTGGATTTTATTTTGTTGGTAGTAGTGAGTTTTTGAGACTGTTGATCAAAGCATACACATACAAATGCACACACGCACGCACAGACACGCGCCCATATGCACACATACTCTAGCTATGAAATCAGGGAGACTGGTTTGGATATTCTGAAGTAGCCCAGGTAGGAGAAGGATATAAGAACCAGCCTTCAGGTGATGGAATTAGGAATAGAAAGGGACAGAGCAGACTAAGAAACAGTGTAAAGAAAGAATATTATTTTCCATTAACTGCTACTATTCATTCCTTCTTACGTTTCATTCTTTACATAGCAGCAAGAGTAATCTTCTTAAAGGATATATCACGTCATGCCATTTCTGTTTACAGTCCTCCACTGGCTTCCTATTGCAACTAGATAAAATCTATGGCCAACAAAGTCCTACCACTCTATCCCTCATCTCCTATGGTCCAGCTGGCACTGTTTTCTTTCTTTTTCTCAAATACACCATGTTTATTTCCATCTTAGGGCTTTTGTACATGCTGTTTCTTCTGCTTGGAAAGCCCTTGCTCTAGTCTTTCATCATTATTTAGTTCTCAGTTTTCAGGTCATCTCCTTAGAGAACAGTATTTGCCCCCCAGTCACTTTCTATCCCATTGCCTTTTCTGTCACCTTAACATTTATCTCTGTATGAATTATTTATTTGTTTGAGTTATTTGACTTCTTTTACTAGAATATAAGTTTCAGGAAGGCAGAGACTTTGTCTTATTTACCCTTAGCAGGTAGCAGTCATTCATTAAATGTTCACTGAATGAAAAAATGATTAAATGTACTATTGAGCATATCTATAATCAATATGTTATTTATTGAATTATAATGACTTAAGTGAAAAATGACAAATATATAAAATACTCTTGAGAGCTCAGAAGACATATTATTATAATAAAACAATTTCATAGGAGGTAAATGGAAAACTTAATGACTTCTTAAAATGTTAATAAATTGTATGGAAAAAACTTGATAACTGGCAACATGCTAAAGGATTTTTACGATGCAGAACTTTATCCTGCTCATAAGAAGAGAATCGGTAACTTTTTTTTTAGAAGCTAATTGATTCTGTCAGTTCATTAAGATATCACATAGCACACTAAAAAAAAGACAGGTTATTTTTTAAAGGGGAGCAGTTTACCTGATGGAGTTTTTGCTGCACTTGTGAGGTCTTTACTCTTTTCTCATTCCATGACTTGAAAATGGCTAAGCATTTTTTGAGGTAAAGATTTATATATAGTTGGAGACTAGAATATCATAAATAATTTCAACTTTTTTGTGTTAGAATTTTTGGTGTATTATGTTTATCTCAGTGGTTTGGACATGATAATGAATACAGTTTTTTTTTTAGACTATATACATGTCCTCATTTGACATGGACATTTTGACAGAGTGATTGTTTTGGTCTACATTATCTTAGAACAAGACATAAGAGTAAATCTTTGACCGTGGGTTAGGCAATTGTTTCTTAGTGTATCACCTGACTATTTAGGGTTCCTTGGCAGGAAGAGCATATCTTAAATGGTTTTAGCTGCGTATTTTGGGTGCTTTAATGACACTTGTTTAAAAAGAACATATGCTTTTATGTACAGTGTACACATTCTACAAAAAATACATTTGTTAGGAGGAAAAACAACTTGCAAGATTGGTTTGGTAGAACTTTCATTAAAACTCTTATCTTAACTAATATTGAAGGATATTTGATTGCGTTAAAAACAGGTTATGTGGGACTTCCCTGGTGGCGCAGTGGTTAAGAATCTGCCTGCCAATGCACGCAGGACACGGGTTCGAGCCCTGGTCCGGAAAGATCCCACATGCCGTGGAGCAACTAAGCCCGTGTGCCACAACTACTGAGCCTGAACTCTAGAGCTTGCAAGCCACAACTACTGAGCTTGCGTGCCACAACTACTGAAGACCGCGTGCCTAGAGTCCATGCTCCACAACACAAGAGAAGCCACTGCAGTGAGAAGCCCACGCACCGCAACAGAGTAGTCCCCACTCAGCACAACTAGAGAAAGCCCATGCACAGCAATGAAGGCCCAACGCAGCCAAAAATAAATACATTAATTAATTTTTTTAAAAAAGTTATGTAGTTAAGGAAACTATACCTTTATTGTAGGTTTGAAATATATAACTGCAGCTGGATCAAAAGTCTGTAGTTTTAGATTGGGTCCAGTAATTCTGGAAAGTTCAGTTGAAAGTTTTTCTTAGCCTTGGTTTATTACTAAGATATAAATTTCATTATGAAAATACCTTATAGTAACTTCCTTAGACTGATAAAAAGGTCATTTATGAAAAACCCACAGCTAACATTGTACTTAATGGTAAAAGATTAATTCTTTCCCCTAAGATCAGGAGTAAGACAAATATGTCTGCTCTCATGCCTTCTACTCAACATTGTACTGGAGGTTCTAGCCAAGACATTTAGGTGAGAGAAAGAAATAAAAGGCATTCAGATTGGAAAGGAAGAAGTAAAACCATTTCTACTTGCAGATATCATAGTCTTGTCTTATGTATAGAAAATCCTAAGGAATACACATTAAAGAACTAGAGTTCATTAAAAAATTTAGCAAAGTTGCAGGGTTGAGGATTGACACAAAAACCAGTTCTGTTTCTATAGATAAGCAGTGAACAATCTGAAAATGAGTTTAAGAAAACAATTCTATTAACAATAGCATCTAAAAAAATCAAATACTTAGGAATAAACTTAACAAGGGAGGTGAAAGATTTGTACACTGAAAAGTACAAAACACTGTTTAAAGAAATTAAAGAAGACCTTAGCTGGCTAGAGATCCTGTGTTTATGGATTGGAAGACTTAATACTGTAGTACTCCCCATATTGATCTGCAGATTCAATGCAAGCACTGTCAAAATCCCAGCTTCTTTTTTTAGCAGGGATTTACAACTAATCCTAAAGTTCATATGGAAATGCATAATACCCAGAGTAGCCAAAGCAATCTTGAAAAGAACAAAGTTGGAAGATTCATACTTCCCAATTTCAAAACTTACCACAAAGCTATGTAACCAAGACAGTGTGGTATTGATCTAAGTATTCTTATACTTACAGACTTATAGACCAATGGAATAGATTCCAGAAACAATCCCTCATATTTATGGTAAATTAGTTTTCGACAGGGATGCCAAGACAATTCAATGTCTTTTCAACAAATGGTGCTGATACAACTGGATATCTATATGCAAAATAATGAAGTTAGATCCCTATCTCACACCATATACACAGATGAACTCAAAATGAATCACAGACCTGAATTTAAGGTATAAAACTGTTATAAAATTCTTAGAAGAAAACCTGAGAGTAAATATTTGTGACTTTGGCCTAGGCAATGGTTTCTTACATAAGACACCAGCAGCACAAGCAACACAAGAAAAAATAGATACATAGGACTTTATCGAAATTTAAAACATTTGTGCTTCAAAAGACACCATCAAGAAAGTAAAGACAAATTACAGAATGGGAGAAAATACTTGCAAAACATATATCTGTTAAGAGACTTGTATCCAGAATATATGAAAAACTCTTACAACTAAACAATAAAAAGACAACCCAATATAAAAATGGGCAAAGGATTTGAACAGATATACAAAGGGTCAATAAGCACATGAAAAGATGCTCAACATCATAATCATTAGGGAAATGCAAATCAAAACTATTGAGATACCACTTCACCACTCACTAAAATGGCTAATTGCTTACCAACTTTGTGATCATCCTTTCGTCATACCAGTCACCATTGGCTGGGGAAAAGGTCTGAAAAAGTCTACTGACCTCACAGTTTGGCACTTAAAAAGTGCTGATTTCATCATTGTCTGATGGCATTGCACAAATGACTCAACACTTTACAACTGCTTAAGATGTGTAATTAACCACAGATAAATTTCCAATATATTATATGGTGTTACTACCTAATGTGGTTCAAGTACTTGATAATGAGGAAAGATTGAGTTCTGTAGCATATAAAAAGGGAATATTTAAAGATTTTTCAGAGCCTCTAATTAACAATGAAATTTAACAAAATTAAGACCATATATTGAAAGAATATAGTAATTGTATCAGTTTCTCTTAAGGTATACTAAAATATAACTTGATGGTATTTGTCAGACCTTGAACAACAAAATTGTAAAAGTATAGCTGTCGGGGGATGTGTGCCTAGAGCCAGTGCTCCACAACAAGGAGAAGCCACCACAATGAGAAGCCCACATACCGCAACGAAGAGTAGCCCTTGCTCACCGCAACTAGAGAAAGCCCGCGCACAGTAACAAAGACCCAATGCAGCCAAACATAAATAA
>NW_020174301.1:1284936-1304396 GCF_003031525.2 Neophocaena asiaeorientalis asiaeorientalis
TATTTTTTTTTTTTTTAAAGCACAGTTCTTTGGAGGATTTTTTGAAGAAAAAGTATAGCTGTGGAGGGAAGGAGAAACATCATTGTCCAGATAGCAGGAAATAGCTACGGATCTAGTTTTCTGATTAGGCAAGTAAAAATGATGGCTGTTTCCTCTTTTTAGTCTAAAGATGGAAAACTGGCTCTTACTTTTTAAATTCATGTAAAAGTCCCTGAAGAAGTTAATTTTATTCTTTGTACTTTTTTATACAGTAGGAGTCCAGTTACAGTACTGAGTTATCGAGGGTAACTATAGAACCCTAAAAAAGTAGCTATGCACTGGAAAGTAGGGGACACATATTTAATAGAATTTGGCGACTTATGAAACTATAGAACCAGCTATATAGAGATGTTAACATTATCAAACAGTATGCAGAGTAACATCATCATTTGTCAGAGACATGTAATTGATGCATTTATTGTTGTATGCAAGTAAATGAATATTTTAACTGTAGTTTTATAGGGGTAGGAATGCTGAAAACTGTAGACAAACTAAAAATAGCTGTCCAAGTGCAGAGATAGGCACCTGTTAGAGTTCAATTCAATTATAGTTGAATGTTATATGAGATAGAGATGAAGTAATGGGTGGGTTTTAGAGGTAAAATTTATGGTTAGTAGAGGAAGCATAGCCAGGATAAAATTACACATCTAAAATGCAGCCTATACAGTGAAGTCATTGCAGCAGTGTCTAGACAGATTCACAGTTTCTATATTGACCTTTGTTAGAAATAGCTCATTAAGGCTAAGCTTTCTATTCCCTGACTCAGGCTGCAAGGTGACAGAGACTGACTCAGACAAGGACTGCATTCTAGAAACTAAGTGTTCTCAGAACTTCAGTTATCCAATTCCTAAAGTTTAAATCAATTCTACAGATGATACCTGGGAAGAGATGAGATCATTAGTTTTAAAAATAACCAAGAAATATTATAACTTGAAACTCGGATTCTAAAATTATGTCTATAAATAAATAAGTTAGACTTTAAATAATTGACATGGTGAGTATTATAGTGAAGGTGTAGTAGCTTTTTATCCAAGTGATTGCAGAGTGTGTATCTCAGGGCAACTGTACCTTGTTTAGGGAAACACTTCCTCTCAAACTATGAATTTGTAATTTAAAGAGGAATAGTAATAGATTTTCCTGATATATTTTAGATGATGCAGTGTACAAGAATTTATTTTATGGCAGCTTTAAGGAATGTGTTTGATCCATAAAACTGGGTATACCTTTTACACCGATGTTCATAATAATTATACAGCAGCAGAATTTCACTAGATTTTAAGGCAGTGTGCTGTTTTGCTAAATTCTTTGGTTGCATACAGTAATTAATGCAGTGTAAATGCTCTGATAAATATTGGTTTAATAATAATAACAACTGCAATTCAAATAGTTTTTCTTAAACTGTCATCTTCTTCATGTAAAGAAATTTCTATTTTGGTACAAATTTTGGCAGTTAAAGCATGCCAAGGGCTTCCCCCTGGTGGCGCAGTGGTTGAGAATCCGCCTGCCGATGCAGGGGACACGGGTTCGTGCCCCGGTCTGGGAAGATACCACATGCCGCGGAGTGGCTGGGCCCATGAGCCATGGCCACTAAGCCTGTGCGTCCGGAGCCTGTGCTCCGCAATGGGAGAGGCCACAGCAGTGAGAGGCTCGCGTACCGCAAAAAAAAAAAAAAGCATGCCAAGAGGTACATCAGTGAGACATCTTTTTATTACATTAGACACTTTTTTAGTATCTTCAATTTATTTACTTTTAAAAATGAAGAGATTCAGACCATTTGATACGTTTTAGCTGTTGCAGAGAAGAGGATAGTTATTTTGTACATGCTTATCTTTTTCTGTGCATTCTAGTGAATAATGCCAGTTGCAAGTCCCATGGGTGTTAAGAGTGAAAAACCACAGTTCTAAAGGAGAATTCAGTAATAAGAATAGAATTTTCTCAAATGGTTACTTGCTAACCTTTTTTTTTTTTTTTTTTTTTTTTTTGCCACACTGTGCAGCATGCGGGATCTTAGTTCCCTGACCAGGGATTGAACCCATGCCTCCTGCAGTAGAAGCGAGGGTTCCTAACCACTGAACCATCAGGGAAGCCCACTAACCAGCTTTTGAAGGCAAATTTGCTTGGAAAATAATTGATTCAGCCCTAGGACAACCACATGACATATTGCTTATATTCATATCTTCTAAATCAAGAAAAGTTGAAACTTTGTGAACTAATAAGTATGAATGACTTCCTTTTTTTGTTGTTATTTTGGGGAAAGCTAATAGAGAAAGGTAGATTTTAATACTAAATGTGATTTAGGAGCTAAATTGTCGAAAAGGATACCTGTAATCCAACACAGATGACTTCTTTGGGGGTATGTAATGCATTGATGTGAGAATTGTACCAGAAGTTAGAAGATAATAATTTTTCTTTTCATCTCTACTACTGGTAGAATAATTTTTCTTTTCATCTCTACTAGTGTTAAGTTGTGGATATTATAAGTTAACTAAATTCTTGGGGTCTTGCTTTCCTTAGCTGTAAAAATGAGGGGACCTAGATGATCTCTGATTCCCTTCCTACATGAAAAGTTTTATAGTTTGTGAATTTTTTAAGTTCAATAATTATAGACATATTAAAAACTTAAGTATTATTCTGCTATCTCCAAAGCATATATGTATGTATGTATGTATGTAAATACCACCCCCCCACACACAAGATTAAAGAGCAGCTGGAAAAATGAGCTTAGAACCTCACCTCATTCAAACTTGAGCTCTATAAAATATCTATAGATTATTTTAACACATGGTGCTATAGCTACAATGAAAGTTTATTTTGTAACAAGTACTTATTTTATAATGATAAATAGTAAATATTTCTGTAAAACTAGAACTTGCCTTAAGAAACATATGTGTCATTTATAACTAATATAAACATATTCCTCAAAGCTGAATATACACATAAATATAGATATGAGTTCTGAGATTTAAATACTAATGAATATTAGGACCTTGTCCCTTTTGGAAAAATACTTACCATTGACTCACTAAGGAAATGTAATGAGTTAATCTGTAAATATTATTGTGCTAAATCCTGGTCACTTTTTTTTTTATTTTGTATTCTCTGACAAATTTAAGTTTACATTTGCTCAGGCTCCAGAAATCTGGTTTTGTGGTTGTAACTGTATTGTATTGCTATATCTAATCAGTCATTTTAATAGGCCCCACTGATCATTAGATGAGGGGTGCCATACCAGGAGGAAAAAGCACACTGCTGTTACACAAAACTCCAGGAAGGGCAGCTTAGCTTATTTAAAACATTTGTCTATAAACATCCGAAGAGGAAGTAGGTAGGTATATTGGGATCTTTCTTCCTTACCATTTGGACGAAGTAGCTTTTCAATAATGTCCTCACTGCTTTGATAGTCTGCCAAATCCGTCCCTAATTTTAGGACATCTCCACTGTTTATTTTTTTTCCTCTTCAGAGTTGGTAAAGTTTGCTGGAAATCAGAACTGTGCTGACGGGGTCCGCTAGAAACTTATGCTGTCTTTAAATGTAACATTATGGGTCGGTTATTCTCACTTCTTATTGTGTCTCTATAGCATTTATCACAGTGACTATTCAAACCCTTCTAAAAAAATCCTTTCAGCAGAGTGTGGGGTAAAAACTCAAAGCTAGGGGTCATCAAAATCACATTCTAGATTGCAGATAAGACCTTAGTTTCTCTAAAATCTGGAAGTATAAGTGAAGATCTTTAAGATCCCGTCTAGTCTGAAAAAAATTATGAGATTTGAAATACCCAATTCCACTTTTTACTGTCAGATCTAGTTTGTGAACCAAGGGCTAGGACTCATATCTCCCAATTCCTAGTCCTAAAGCTACTTGTGGTATATTATTATGACTCCTGTTTCCTCCTTTGCTGAAAATAAGAACTCCTGGTTTGAACTTCTTCATCTTCCTCTTTATTTTCTACCTTCATGCTTTTGGCTCAGATTCCTTCCTTCCACCCCCACCCCCACACTCCCCTTTTAAACTTCTAATGCACAGAGAGGAATGAAAAAGAATAACAAAAATGTTTATAATAACATCAAATTAGAAGTAACATGGCTATTGTAAATAGAGCTGCAATGAACTAAATAGAGCCGCAATGAATAGCCAGGACATGGAAGCAACCTAAGTGTCCATCTACAGATGAATAGATAAAGAAGATGTGGCACATGTATACAATGGAATATTACTCAGCCATAAAAAGAAATGAAATTGAGTTATTTGTAGTGAGGTAGATGGACCTAGAGTCTGTCATACAGAGTGAAGTGAGTCAGAAAGAGAAAAACAAATAGCATGTGCTAACACATATATATGGAATCTAAAAAAAAAAGGTTATGAAGAACCTAGGGACAGGACAGGAATAATGACACAGAGGTAGAGAATGGACTTGAGGACACGGGGAGGGGGAAGGGTAAGCTGGGAAGAAGTGAGAGAGTGGCATGGACATATATACACTACCAAATGTAAAATAGATAGCTAGTGGGAAGCAGCTGCATAGCACAGGGAGATCAGCTCACTGCTTTGTGACCACCTAGAGGGGTGGGATAGGGAGGGTGGGAGGGAGACTCAAGAGGAAGGGGATATGGGGATATATGTATATGTATAGCTAATTCACTTTGTTATAAAGCAGAAACTAACACACCATTGTAAAGCAATTATACTCCAATAAAGATGTTTAAAAAATTTAAACAGTTGATTAATGTAATAGCATAAATTCTCCTAAAATTAATATATATTGATAGATGTCCTATAATATTTTTTGCTAAACTGCCAGCTTTTTAAAAAGATTTGAATGAAATGTTCCTAAGAGTCATATGGAAAAATAAATGCCCAAATATATCCAATAAATTATTTCCATGTTAAAAAAAAGAAAGAGGAAATAACATGAATTCCTATCAAAAGGGGTATGGCTAAGTAAATAATAATACATCTGTACCTTATATTGGGTGAAAAGAATGATATAGATTTCAATGTGTATATGTGGAAAGATTTCAAAGACATAGTAAGTGAAAAAAAGCAAATTGAAAAATGGTATTACCAGTATGATCTCATTTATGTTAAAAATAACACAATCAAATGTGTAAATACATTGGAAAAGTTTTGGAAAGATACATATCAAACTGAAACACTTGTTGCCTCTGGGGAGGGGCGTGAGAATCAAGGAGAAACTATCATGTTGATTTTGTTAGAATTTCTGTAGTAAGAGTATATTACTTGTGAACTTAAAGATTTTTTTGAAAGGCAATAAATGTAATTCTACCTATACATTTCCATAGATAATAAAGCTAGAAGGATTCTTAGAAAATCATCTAGTCTAGTATTCTTATTTAATGGATAAGGAAAACTAAGTTCCTCCAAGTTTTATACTCCACCAAGCTAATGACAAAGTCAGGATGAGAATCTAGATTTTCTGATTCCCAAAGAAGAACTTTTTCACACTGCCTTCAAGGTGTAGCTAAAATATGTTTTTCACGAAGTCTTTTCTGTTTATCCAAAATAATATCTCTTCTAAATTCCTATCTGTTCACTGTTTGTGTCATTTATATGAATTTTAACCCATATTACCTCATACTGTAATGTCTTTCCTTTCTGGATCATGTGGAAGGGGACTGTAACTTGCTCATCTTTATTTCTGACCAGTGTCTTGCATGTAACAGGTGGTCAGTGAATTAGTAATTTACATTTTTATTTGATTTTTATAGCTGGCTATGCACATTGTGGTAGGTTAAGAGAAAAAAGTTAAATGCCAAGTCAAATAAGTCGCTGGGGTTTTTTTGTTTTTTGGGTTTTTTTGAAACCTGCCACTTCAAGATAGAAAATATTTTAGGAAGGCACATAGTGAGATATTTGCTACCCTGAAGATACCTTCCATTTCCAAGGAAAATACTTTTGTTCTCCACTCCTGCTTCATAGAGAACAGTTTGTCCTCATAGGGTATTCTAGGTAATATGACCCACTTAGGAAGTATGTGATGATAGTGCTTCATAATGGGACCTCTCCTAAAGTTGTATCATGGGAAAATGCCTCTTGAGTGTGATGGTTTTACAGATGCAAGTACATGTCTCTCTGTATCTGAATTCGGTACAGCAGACTGAGAAACTCAGTTGTGACTTAAAGTTTTGCTATAAATAGCAAGAAGTGGTGACAGATCTTTTTGTTGTCGTTATAAAGACATTTCCTCGGAATGTTTAGAATTTATACAGGTATCTTCCCCTTGATGTGTTGTTACCTTGTTCTGTCTACATAGCTCTAAGATGTTAACATCTTACTACATATTAGCTTGCTTTTTGAGATATAGACTCTTCCCTGTAATTTTTTTTCCCCCTGTAATTTTTATCTGCAGTTGTGTTAATCCTGTTTTGCTTCTGATTTTTTGGTAACTTGATTTATTCTGATAGCTGTTGATTTTGACATCATTAAAAGCCTGTAGAATTATCTAAATAGATTATTACATGGAAGTTTCCATGATCATTTAGAACATTGTTCTTGGGTGGCACCTTGGGAAGACATTATTTTCTTTTAAATTTTATTAGAGTATAGTTGATTTACAGTGTTGTGTTAGTTTCAGGTGTACAGCAAAGTGGTTCAGTTATACATATACATATATTCATTCTTTTTTAGATTCTTTTCTCTTACAGGTTATCACAGAATATTGAGTAGAGTTCCTTGTGCTATACAGTAGGTCCTTGTTGGTTGTCTGTCTTATATATAGTAGTATGGTATATTCATTCCAAGCTCCTGATTCTCCTGATTTATCCCTCCCTCCCCACCCACATTTCCCCTTTGGTAACCATAAGTTTTCAATATCTGTAAGCCTGTTTCTGTTTTGTAAATAAGTTAATTTGTATCATTTTTAAAAATTAGATACCACATATAAGTGATATCATATGATATTTGTCTTTCTCTGACTTATTTACTTAGTATGATAATCTTTAGGTCCATCTATGTTGCTGCAAATGACATTCTTTCATTCTTTTTTATGGCTGAGTAATATTTCATTGTATATATGTACCATATCTTCTTTATCCATTCCTCTGTTGATGGACATTTAGGTTGCTTCCAAAGACATTCTCTTTTGGAAGGCTAATGTCTCTCTTAGTTTAGAATTAATAGCTTTAGGAAAACATCATAGAATGCTGAGAGAATTTCCATAAATGCTTCTAGCCAAATAGATTGTTATTGAAATGGCCAGTTGGTGCTCATAGGTATTCATCTAGAGCCGTTTCTTTTATGCCTGAATTTAAAAGTGTGTGTGTGTGTGTGTATTTGTTTAAAAAGTAGCTATGAGTTTGGCTCACTTGAAAGCTGTGAAGTAATTAAAGTTAACAAGTTTAGTAAATAGAAAGTGATCCGTAACTACTTCAGTGAATTTTAGATATGGTGTATTAAAACTTGTTCTTGCTCTGTTGAGCATTTTATTAGAAATTTTAAAAATAATCATGTTTAGCACTCTTTGATCTGCTCTGCTTAGAAGGAAAGATACTAGTGGTTAGTTTTCCCCTACTCTTGAGATCCAAGATTTTTTATTTTCATACTGACAAAGATACGTAGATTAATTTACTTGTGATAAAGTTAATAGATATTTGCTGTCATTTTTCTAAACTTTTAATTGGCCTTACAATTTGCTACAATAAAATTCATTTTATTTTAAAATTGTAGTCAACATGCTTAGTTTAGTAACATTTGAATGGAGTAGGAAAAAATGGATTTTTAAACATGAGCTTCAGGGTATTTTCTGGTTAGTGCTTTAATGTAAAAATAATTTTTTTTCAGATGGTAATCCTCTACAGAGAAGCTTTTTTGGAAATGACGTAAAGAACTGTATTTTACTTCTGTCCAGGATTTCTTGGTTTAGACCTAGAAAAGCTGGAGCTCAAAACATATGTTTGAACTTAGCTTCACTTTGCAAAATGGCCTTCCTTACCTTTGTTCGGCAGGTGAAGGTTTATTGGAGGTTTCTCAACATTTTTGGTAGAGCTTTGAGTACTTTGAAGGGTTGGTTGGATGCTAGTACAGGTCCAAAAGACAGTGGTTAGGAATAAACAATTTTTGTCTTTAGCAGCAGTTTTACTGTTTCAGCTAAGGTACTGTTTGACCTCTCTGTAACTCTCTCCCCTCATCCACCTTTTGCACTTTTATTTTAACTCAGAAATATGTTGAAAATTTAGGTTTAGGATTTGTTTCAAGTTTCCTTGATGTTGAAAATTTAGAATTTGTTTTGAACTTCCTTTGAATATCAATCTAGGATGACTTATAAGTTATTGGTAATGGTCAGATGTCTATGCTAATGTCTTTTAACAGCCTTACATACTGTTAACCCCAAGATCATGTTTTCTGATTTAAAATCTTTGTGTGGAAATGGGAGTTCATTTGAAGTGGCTTAATTCCTGGCACTGACAAAGGACTCCTAAAGATAATTATAAATCAACTGACAAGCATTTATTAGGCATTGACTGTGTGCTAGGTACAGGGGATAGGATAAAAGGAGGAGAAATCCCAGGCCCTGCTTTTAGGATTTAGTCTAACTAGGTAGAACACAAAATTATAAAGCCCCTGAAAACAGTATGTAATTAACTGCTAAGTTGTGTATGTTCCAGATGGGAATTGTGGTAAACTCAAAGCAGGAGGTTATCATGGGCTGAGGCTTGTATGAACAACTTAGTTACGAGTGATTATTCCTGTGACTTGCATGATTCTCTGTAGGAGTTTGCCAAAGTTGGTTTTAAAACATTGTCAGTGTGTTTGAAAGGGTTTTCAGGAGAAATGCTGCATCTGAAACTATTTTGTTCTTTCAGTCATTAAAGGATAATTTGTCACTTGTTCTGGGGTGAAAGTGGACTTTCAGCTATTCAGCATGGATAAGATAGATATGGGCCTGGGACTACATTTAGAGAATGTGATAAAGCCTTTTTATTCTCTTAATCTATAGTTGCTTTCCTGGTATTTCTTTAATGTCAGCTAAAATACAGTGTCATTTGTAATGGCTGTGTTTTCCCTATGAAGGGGTGTCTACTAGGGTTCTCCCTCTTTTGTACTGGCAGTGTAGATGAATGCCCAAGTGTCTTGTGAAAACAGCCAAAAGCTTCAGCTGGGGCAGGTACATCTGCTATAGCTTCAGGTAAATAAGAATAACACCAAAGGCCAGTTTTCTTAGCTCTCCAGAATCTCTTGGATGTCATTTTGTTTTGGAGTGCTGTTGAAGATGTTCACTGTACTCCAGTAAGCCCTTTATGATGAAGAGCCAAGTAACTTTTGCTATCATATGTTTCCCCTTGTAACTTATATTTCATCTGAGTGTGTCTCAATTTATCCTTTAATAGAGAACCCTGAACAAGATATATCTGTGAGAAATCCGGTGCCTTTGTAAACTCTGTGCCTGCTCTAGTACATCAACCTTAGATCGTTGACTTTTAAAAATTTCAACATACAACCTGCCACTTTTAAGTTTGCCTGATGTGGGAGGTTGATATAGGATTTTATGCCATTACCAAAAAATCTATTTTTTTATAGAATCCTTTATTTTCCAGTACTTTTATCCCAAAGTAATTAGAGCAATGCTGAGCCTTTAAAATAATCTAAAATTAAATGAGAAAAATATCTTTCTAATCTAGAAATGCAATAGCTAAATTAGAACAAGGGAGAAATCTGGAAATTAATAAAGAATACAACTAAGATTTTTTCACCAAAATCGTAACGGACTGGAATTAGGAAATGTACTCCTTTGAAGCTTGGAAAGCTTGAAGGAGGAATTTTCGGATTAAAAATAGGACAGTTCTACTGTACACAGTGAGTGCTAGCTACATAGGGACTTATTACCCTAATAAAAAATGAAAATAAAGTCAAACCAATTTAGATCAGTTCTTTGAAAAAACATTGCTATTGCACTTTAGTAAGAAGATGTTAGGGGTATGTCTCTGTAATATACATGTATTGTCATGTAGGACAATCATCGAAGTTTCCCTGAGCCTGCTGGTGTCACTGACAAAACTTACTCTTTGGCATGTGAATCATTGGTGTGACCAATTATTGCATTTTTCTCTAGGGTTGTAACGTCTGTATGGTTTTTCTATCTTGATTCATTTTAATCCAGCTGGATTCACAATTATTCCTTTACAGAACAGCTTGTATTTGGCATAGCTGTAAAAAAAATTCAGTGTCTTCTAAATAAGGTTCTTTTTCAATTGGAAATTCCGTCTTCACAGTTAAAACATTTGTAAACATAACACAGTTTAGATAGAGCTGAACGGCTTTGCAAGACTGCTATTTTTGAAATGGAGGAGGCTTTTCCTAAAGAGCAGTTTGGTGATATTGGGCTCTTAGAACTCCCTTGAAAGCAGTTGGAGTTTACTGCTGCGTGTATTGGGTCAGATGAAGGAAGAAACATGTATTTGTTGGCTTGCAATATTCAGGAAATATTGGTGTGTCTAGAAGAATACTGAATAAATTTTGGGTCTTATTTTCCTTTATTTCAAAGGATCCTTCATGTATCTTTTGTACCCTGAGATTAGAGATGTTGGTGATCCTGGAAGATGTTTCAAGACTTTCACACTGTAGTATTTCTAATAACTAAAAGGAACTGTGGCCAAGTTGGGCAAACTTAACCTCCTAACTCTACCCCCTTCTTTGGCTGAAGCAACAGTTTTTATGCTGTTGTTGTTGGAATATACTTGAGAGAGCCACACAGCCTCCCCCATGAACAGCCAGGATTTTGATTGAGTGGTAACAAAATGGAACATGTTCCCTCAGCATGGCTTTTCCTTCTTCTCAAATCCACAGAACAATATAGATTTTTCAAGGCTGTTCTCCTGGAATCAAAGTGTAATGGCACTTTTGTAGCAGCCCTTGAATAGAAAACTATAATGGTATTGCCTTGAGGCTGGAATCATACAAAGTAAATACTATATCTCTGATTCTTTTCTCATTTAATTTTTTTCTGTGCTTATCCAGAGGAGAGTCAAACTAAGATTTAGACAAATATGAATAGAAACAAGCCACAAAGTGTAGTGTTGCAACACAGTCTTAATCTGAACTCAGTCTTTTACTGATAAAAGTTTACCTTTTAGGAGACTATTGTAATTGTTCTTAATCCTTTGAATACCTTTCCTTTTCAGAAGAGTTTTTAGAAGTAAAGTAGTTCTTAAGGCATGTTCACTTTCTACCTGCCTAAAAATGCTCTTCTGTCAGTGCCCTAATACAACACTGAAAAAATTTCTGCTTTATCAGAGGAGAGCATGCCTAGGATTGGTGCCAGCTGTTATGCGAGGCTGCCTCCAAAAGTAACTCTCAAAAACTACTCTTCAGTTGGGCCCTTTGTGGTCAGAAAAAAATGTGATACAGTATATAATGAAAGAGAAAGATCAGAGGAGTTAAATAACTTTGAAATAAGAACATTAATTCTCTGTCATTGTCAGGATTGTGAATTCTGTGAATCTTATTTTAAAATTCTGTGAATCTTATTTTTTAAAAGGTTCCAAATGCCCTACAAATACCTCAGGATTAATTTTTTAAAAATTACACCTGGCCAACAATTGCTCTTTGTCACCCTTTTTCCTGCCCCAAATTTTACCTCCCCAGAACAAAAACAAAGCCAGAAAACCCCACGTTTTGATTTGGGGGAAATTTTGCTAAAATGGGGCTTTAAAAATAATCCCCGGCTTGGATTGACTAAATTGGTAGATGTCCAGCAATGCCAAACCATTTGCCATCTCCCAGTAGTAAGCATGGTCACCAGTTTTAGTCATTTAGCTCTCTATTTCAGGTTACTTATATTCAGTACAAATTGTGAATATTCATCTTCCAGGGATGCATTAATTCTTAGGCCAGAGTGTTTCTGTTTCATGTAAGAAAGGTGCCTTTCCTCCTAAGTGCGTACACCTCCTTAAAGTGAACTGTTACACTAATCACATCTTAATAGTGGGGCTAATTTTAAAGGTATCAAGCTATTTTCATTTTATGCTTCTAAATGAACATCTACATTACAAAGCATTCTTGGAGTGTGCTGTTTGCGCTAAGCAGGATCGCCATTTTATTAGAGGTCAGTAACAATAGTTCTTCCTTTTTCCCTCTTCCACCCTGGACTGTGATTTGATAAACTGTACTGGGCTGTGGGTAGGAATGGAGCTGTGAGAGGTAGACTTAAACTCTTATAGAATAATAGACTGATGCTTGTTGTGTGCATTTTGTATATAAAACTAGGGCAGTGTCTTACAGAAAGTTATCACTGTGTCTCAAATCTGACTTGCCAGCACGTAGGAAGTTTGTTTTGGTTTCAAAATGTACTTTACCCCATGGTGGCTGGCAGGGTACAATACTATTGACATCACTGTGTTTCAAATAGAAAATTAACAAGTAGCCACTGTTGTGATTGCAGATTGCCTTCCCAGTTCCTGTGAGAGAATGCTTTTTCTTTTGGACAGCAACACTTCTCAGCCCCTTGGTACCATTAAATCAGCCAATGGGGGCTGCCAGAATAGGGATGAACACCAACAAAAGACTGAAGAGTAGAAAAACTGTTAATAATGCAAAAATCTTTAATCAGCTTCCAAATTGATGTGAAAGATAAATAATTTTAAAAAATTTATCTCCCACCCACAGCTAAGTTTTGACAGTAGGCCAGGTTCAGAGCCTGATCTCTCCAGAGAGGAGTATCCTTTCCCTCCACCCAAAACCCTGGAGAGTTGCCAAAGGAAAATAAGCTATTTTGTATTTAGAACAAATTGCCACTGTTTTCACCAGTGATGTAGCCCTATTTCCCAGACTTTGAAACTTGGAATACAGAAAGTTCTTGTGTGACCAAAGAAGAAATATGGTCAATGAATGATCAAGTTTTTTTCTTTTTTTTAACAAAATTCTTGTAAACAGATATGAGAGGGAATGAGACGTATGCATGGAAGTTAAGTTGAGCACAGAATGGATATCAAGTGAGCAATTTCCGTTAAATCACTTTGGAGATTGGGTTCCTTGTGGGAGTTTCAGTAGAGAACATATGCCTCTGGAACCAGATTTTAATTATTTTTTTCAAATGAGGCTGTCAAAAGTCAAGTCTCCCTTAGAGATGAATGCAGGACAATAAAAAAGAAATAATTTATGTGTTCTGTACTGTAGGCTTCAAGGGATCAGCAGTCCTGGGAGCTTGTAAAACTATGCAGACATGAGTTTCTCATCTTACCAAATGAGATAAAAACTGTTCATTTAATTTTTTTCCCCCTTGCATTGTGGAGTAGTTCTTTTTAGACTTTTCCCTCTCATACCTGGGTTTTCTTAGCTTTTTTTTTTCTATTTTCTCCTTCATAATTGCCTTCCTGTCATCATACTTGTTATTATCACCATTTCTTGAACAACAGCTGGAACAGAGGCCAGACTTATCAGCCAGGTTTTGTACTTGCTAGGAGGCCTGTCAGTAAGGTCAGAAAGTTGATATTGGTGACCAAAAAAATGGATTTTAAAAAGTTATCTGTGAATTTTATTTGACATTGTTGACCTAGTCCCCCATCACTGTAAATACTTTGATAAGTCACTCTCTTGTAATGGTTGCAGTTCCCAACCCTCTGCTTCATGTCGACTCTTAACAAGAGTTGGTTGGAGATTGTCAGTTACTCTACGTGTAGTCATCTTGGATGGCAACCACAGCTGCACACCAAAGTATAGTGTTCTGGCATCCATAAGCAAATCTCTCATGAATGTTGGCCTGCCATCTGATTATACTGTTTGGAGGCCCCTGTATTTTTACCTCAACTTTGGTGAGTTAGAGAGTCCCAGAAATATCCACTAGAAATTGCTACACCCCTTCTCCCCACTGTGGGCCAGTCATTCTGTTTGGGTATTGGAAGAACTGAAATGACTAAAAAGTATGGATTCATTCTTATCCAGAAGATAATTAAAATATAGCGTGATTAGTGTAAAAATCAGGTATTAATTATCTGAGGAAGGGATATGGCAAGGAAGGCCTCATGGAAGAAACAGTAGTTTGGCTGTGGGCTGACAAATGAGTTAGATGCCCACTAGAGGACTGGAGGAAAGGGTATTCCAGGTAAAGAAATCCGTAAATACAAACCTTTGGTTTGTGGAACAGGTTTGCAAAAGGGAATGGGTAATGGTAGGTGGAGCTGGAAAGGTGGTAGGCCAAATTATAGCATCTTCAAACAGATAAAGATTACTACTGGCATCTTTTTTTTGTTTTGTTTTGTTTTGTTGCAGTACGCGGGCCTCTCACTGTTGTGGCCTCTCCCGTTGCTGAGCAACAGGCTCTGGACGCGCAGGCTCAGCGGCCATGGCTCATGGGCCCAGCCGCTCCGCGGCATGTGGGATCTTCCCGGACCGGGGCCCGAACCCCGTCCCCTGCATCGGCAGGCGGACTCTCAACCACTGCGCCACCAGGGAAACCCTACTGGCATCTTTAAAAATATTTTACAGCATCTAATTCAGTGGCATAATAGAGTGTAGCTCTTTGTTTACTGATGGTCATTGTTATCGACTGAGTGGCACTTCATCCTCTTCATATCTCTGAGATGTAAAGACTAAAATTTCAGCCTGCATGGAATCTGTGTAGTTTAAGAAAGAATATGTCACTGTCCTCATTAATTTATTGAGTACTCACCTCTCCCCTGCTCACTTCCCCCACTCCACTCTTTCTCTCTCTCTAAACCTTTGAAAGACATAATCCTAACAATAATTCAGAATTGATGTTCTGAAGTCCCAAGCTCTGATAGTGATCTGTAGTAATTTGCTCTAATAGTTTAACATAGATTCCTGGAGGTCCTGGGTTGTACTCTGAAATAATGTTAAGATTTATTTAAAGTCTTCTTCATATAAAGAACACTTTTATATAAACACTATTTATATTATCAGTTCTTGTTTTTATGTAAAATAGTGTTCTTTTTCCAAAACTTTGAGGAAAATTATGATTTCTGGAAGGCATACTATATTTAACTTTCTGGCTTTAAATACTCTCTGGTGACTTCCCTGGTGGCACAGTGGTTAAGAATCTGCCTGCCAGTGCAGGAGACACGGGTTCGAGCCCTGGTCCAAGAAGATCCCACATGCCATGGAGCAACTAAGCCTGTGTACCACAGCTACTGAGCCTGTGCTCTAGAGCCTGCGACGCACAACTAGTGAAGCCCACGTGCCACAGCCGCTGAAGCCCATGCGCCTAGAGATTGTGCTCCACAACAAGAGAAGCCACCACAATGAGAAGCCCGCGCACCACAACGAAGAGTAGCCCCCGCTCCCTGCAACTGGAGAAAGGCTGTGTGCAGCGGCGAAGACACAATGCAGCCAAAAATGTTTAAATCAATCAATCAATAAATTTATTTTTAAAAAATAGAATAATTTAAAAAAAACCTCTCTGTCTCCCTACCCTAAGAACTACTTTGATTTTACTGGGAGAAAGTGATTTTTAAAAGTTTTCAAAGAATGAGTAACATGTATCTCAACCTTACTGATTTTCTTATCTTGTATATAGATGAGCCCTTTAAGTGCTGAGGTGGATAAATGTGACTATAGAATAATTTATATTATCATAATATTATGTACTTTATATAATTTACAACTTCATTATAACACTTGTTAATATTCCTATCTGGTAATTTTACAAGATACCAGTTGAATTAAGAGGAATATTAATGAAAGCAGTTTTTCTCTGAAAAGTGAGAAGAGGGTCCTAGCTATTCTCCTAAGTTTTAATTTTATTGTCCTTAAGCCCCATGACACCACAGTCAATTCCAACGCTAGGGAAATGCCACTTACTAGGTTACTCACTGGGAGTTAATAGTCTATTTTTTATGAAGTAGATAATATATAAGTTGTAAATGAAGCATATAATTATCATGTGCCATTTTATGGGAATAGCTTGTCTAAAGCTTATTTCACAAACAGAGTAAGCTGAACAGCAGAATATGATCATATTTGTTTTTGTAAATAAAGTTCATGTGTAGCATGATTGTGCTTGATATCTGGATCCATCTTTAATGTCATTTTTCTTTATAAGAAAGGAGGCAGGCAGTTTTTTGTTTGGTTGGTTTTTTTGGTAACTGTTGATTTTCAGAAAATTCTCAGCATGTTACATTTAGAGAAATGCTGGAGTATAAAATGTGTAGGAAAAACAGCTAGTTGCTGTCATGTGCAAAAGTGTTGTGTAGGGAGTTGGGAAACCTGGCCACAAGCCACTGCAGCTTTGAAGAAATTGGCTCAAGGGAGGGCTCACAGCCCATTGCGTAACATTCAACTGAGAGGAAAATACAGTACTGTCCCTATCGCTTGACTTGTTTTCCATTTTTATTTCGTTACTTGGCAAAGTCTTGGTATCCCGTAGTGGAGGAATGAAAGACAAGTAAGTTCCAGTGAAGGACCGTGCCTCCAAGGGCATCAGCCAATGGATGGTTTGTGAGGCTGGGCAGGCGTTAAATTTCTTATTGTTGTTGGGCAGAGAGATTAGAGTTTCAAGGGAGGACTTGAAAAACATCATCGTGTGATAGATGCCTGCAATTTTTTTCTGAAAGGGAATTCTTTCCTCTCTCCTCCCTCAACAGTGTGCTTCTTCTGGTTGATATACTTATGCATTAAAATATCACACCTACTAGCAGGGGCCATTTTATGGCAAAATCATTTCCCCTCACGTTCTGTGTTATTTCACTTTGGCAGTAGAGTTTACAAGGTTTGAAATCAAAAGCAGCACTGGTTCTTTCAGGGAAAAATGATCCCAATCTACCAAAATAAAAGCCAAACAGACTCTAATTGTTCCTTCTCCCACAAGGGGCTTGCCCTTTTTGAAGGTGTGGGTAATTCTGATAGGACCTTCTCTCCAACAGGGTTAGTCACTGGGAATTGCCTCTTCCCCTGGGTAAAACCCACTTTTAAATCTCATTTTAAAACAAACCTCAAAGTGTCTTTGAAAATAAAAGTACTTTGCCATCTCTCCATTGTCTTGCCCCCTCCCTCTCCGCAAGACTCCAGTTTTCTCACAAGGCACCTCCTGCTGCAGTGTCTAATCTTAACTTTGCTTTACAGTCACTCACGCTAAATTAGGAAAGATTTTAGTTGTATAGTTTTTATTGAGCTATTGATGTGTTGTGAAAAGTTAAGTAACTGCTAACCAAGGTGCTACATTTTTTCCATCAAGTCTGATTACGTTAATTTTACAATGTGAGGTTTTTTCCTATTGATTGTTAGTCTAATGTTCACCAGAATATTCAGAACAGCAGCCTTAACTTCCGCCGACCTTCTTACCCTACTTTGACTAAAGGTACAGAACCATGCCTTTCATGAATCCTTCTTTATGTCAGTTCTTCCACTCCTTGAAGACTTGAAAAACATCATCTCATGATAGTTGCAATTTTTTTCTCAGTACATAAGGATTTTCAAATCAAACCAAGCTTTTTTTCTTCTCTGTCACTTGTCCTCTTTTTCCCGCATTGTCTTACAGTTCATGATTTGGCAGCTCTGTACAGGAGACTCCTGAGCCACCAGTCACATGAGAATGAAGGCAAGAAAAGAAAGGACCAGATGGCATCAAAAGACATGCCTTTCTAGGTCATTGGTGGTTAAGCTTGCAATCTGGTTACCAGCAGGGCGACTATGGGGGAAAGGGTGGAGAGCAGCACAGCACCATTGTAAGGGAAGAAGAATTTTGCCATATAGTTCATTTCATAATTTGCTGGAGAGAAAATACTTACACATGGAAGAGAATGGATTTTCTGATTGAACTTTCCAGTTTACAGTCACAGAGAGTCCATTGCATTTACTTAAAAGTGGTATATAAGCACATGTGAAAAACTATATGCAGTATTTGAATGCCAACTTTGAAAAGTGTGGCTCCGCCTTGGTCAGCTGCTATCGTTCAACTTCCATTAACCCTTTGTTATTCTATTCTCCAAATGCCCAATTCACTTACAAGTACAAAAACTGGAGGAAATGATATTTGGCTCCCACACATACACTTGCCCCACAGAAGAGCAGAGGACATCATTCACCACTCATTCTTCATAATATTATCTGTTTTGAAGGACCCTATTTACAAAACATGGAAAATGGCATCACTGGCCTTTGTGAGACATGTTATCTCAGGGTATGTTTTCTTAGTATAAACTACATCTTGGAGCACATTTAAAATTACTTGACTGAAGAAATGTTCAGTAGTGGAACCCTCCTACACTGTTGGTGGGCATGTAAATTGGTGCAGGCATTATGGAAAACAGTATAGATGTTCCTTAATAAACTAAAAACAGAGTACCATATGATCCTGCAATTCCACTCTTTGGCATATATCCAGAGAACACTCTAATTCAAAAAGGTACAGGCGGGGGCTTCCCTGGTGGCGCAGTGGTTGAGAGTCCACCTGCCGATGCAGGGGACACGGGTTCGTGCCCCAGTCCGGGAGGATCCCACATGCCACGGAGCGGCTGGGCCCGTGAGCCATGGCTGCTGAGCCTGTGCGTCCAGAGCCTGTGCTCCGCAACGGGAGAGGCCACAAGAGTGAGAGGCCCGCATACCGCAAAAAAAAAAAAAAAAAGATACAGGCGGGATGTACCTGGTGGTCCAGTGGGTAAGACTTCACACATCCAATGCCAGGGGCACAGGTTCGATCCCTGGTTGAGGAACTAAGATCCCATATGCAGTGTGGCCAAAAAATAAATAAATAAACTCCATGCCTGTGGTGATGGTTACACAACTCTCTAAATATACCCAAAAATCATTGAATTGTACAAGTAAAGCAAGTGAATTATATGGTATGTAAATTATAACTCAATAAAAATTCAAAAAAATACATGCACCCCAATGTTCATTGCAGCACTATTTACAATAGCCAAGACCTGGAAGCAACCTAAATGTCCATCAACATAGAGAATCCTAAAGATGCTAAGAGAAAACTACTAGAGCTAATCAATGAATTTGGTAAAGTAGCAGGATACAAAATTAATGCACAGAAATCTCTGGCATTCTTATACACTAATGATGAAAAATCTGAAAATGAAATTAAGAAAACACTCCCATTTACCATGGCAACAAAAAGAATAAAATATCTAGGAATAAACCTACCTAAGGAGACAAAAGACCTGTATGCAGAAAATTAGAAGACACTGATGAAAGAAATTAAAGATGATACAAATAGATGGAGAGATATACCACGTTCTTGGATTGGAAGAATCAACATTGGGAAAATGACTCTACTACCCAAAGCAATCTACAGATTCAATGCAATCCCTATGAAACTACCACTGGCATTTTTCACAGAACTAGAACAAAAAATTTCACAATTTGTATGGAAACACAAAAGACCCCGAATAGCCAAAGCAATCTTGAGAACGAAAAAAGGAACTGGAGGAATCAGGCTCCCTGACTTCAGACTATACTACAAAGCTACAGTAATCAAGACAGTATGGTACTGGCACAAAAACAGAAA
>NW_020174301.1:1304494-1304747 GCF_003031525.2 Neophocaena asiaeorientalis asiaeorientalis
TGAAAATGAAATTAAGAAAACACTCCCATTTACCATGGCAACAAAAAGAATAAAATATCTAGGAATAAACCTACCTAAGGAGACAAAAGACCTGTATGCAGAAAATTAGAAGACACTGATGAAAGAAATTAAAGATGATACAAATAGATGGAGAGATATACCACGTTCTTGGATTGGAAGAATCAACATTGGGAAAATGACTCTACTACCCAAAGCAATCTACAGATTCAATGCAATCCCTATCAAACTACCA
>NW_020174301.1:1304816-1311508 GCF_003031525.2 Neophocaena asiaeorientalis asiaeorientalis
TATGGCGCTGGCACAAAAACAGAAATATAGATCAATGGAACAAGGTAGAAAGCCCAGAGATAAATCCATGCACATATGGTCACCTTATCTTTGATAAAGGAGGCAAAAATATACAGTGGAGAAAAGACAGCCTCTTCAATAAGTGGTGCTGGGAAAACTGGACAGGTACATGTAAAAGTATAAAATTAGAACACTCCCTAACACCATACACAAAAATAAACTCAAAATGATTCAATAAGTGGTGCTGGGAAAACTGGACAGGTACGTGTAAAAGTATGAGATTAGATCACTCCCTAACACCAGACACAAAAATAGGCTCAAAGTCGATTAAAGACCTAAATGTAAGGCCAGAAACTATCAAACTCTTAGAGGAAAACATAGGCAGAACGCTCTGTGACATAAATCACAGCAAGATCCTTTTTGACCCACCTCCTAGAGAAATGGAAATAAAATAAATAATAAATGGGACCTAATGTGATTTAAAAGCTTTTGCACAGCAAAGGAAACCTTATAAACAAGACCAAAAGACAACCCTTAGAATGGGAGAAAATATTTGCAAATGAAGCAACTGACAAAGGATTAATCTCCAAATTTACAAGCAGCCTCATGCAGCTCAATAACAAAAAAACAAACAACCCCATCCAAAAATGGGCAGAAGACCTAAAATGTGGTGTATATATATATATATATATATATATATACAGTTGAATATTACTCAGCCATAAAAAAGAATGAAATAATACCATTTGCAGCAACATGGATGGACCTAGAGATTATCATATTAAGTGAAGTTAAGTCAGACAGAGAAAGACAACTATCATATGATATCACTTATATGTGGGATCTAAAAAATAATGATACAAATGAACTTATTTAGAAAACAGAAGTAGACTCAGACATAGAAAACAAACTTATGCTTACCAAAGGGAATAGCAGGATAGGGGTGGGGGAGATAAATTAGGAGTTTGGGATTAACATATACACGCTACTATATATAAAATAAACAACAAGGACCTATAGTATAGCACAGGGAATTATAGTTAGTATCTTGTAATAGCCTATAATGGAAAAGAATCTGAAAAGAAAATGTATGTATAACCAAATCACTTTGTTGTACACCTGAAACTAACACATTGTGAATTAACTATACTTCAATTTTTTAAAATGGTTAAAAAAATTGACTGAAGAAATGTTCAGTAGTGGCCAATAAAAAATAATATTTTAGAGGAGCAGTCCGCCTTCCCTGTTCATTTAGGCATTACTTACACCTTGACTCCTTTGGCTTGGGTAGCTCCTGATTTGACAGTGCTATTGTAGATCACCAGACTGCTGAACTTGGCTGATACTTCCTTATAGAATTACAATTCAGTTGTTTTCTCTTGAACAAAAAAAACTATTTTTAATTTTTGGTTTAAACTTGGTCCCAATATGTGAACTTTGAATCCTTTACTCTTTTAATTACCTTGAAAATCCTTGCTTTTTTCATAAACAAATTCAGCATCCCTCAAGTTCAAAGTCAAGTTTCAACCTCTTTTATAAGGCTGCCTTCTCCAATTACAATCTCTCCTTTTATTCAGATTCTGTTGCCCTTGATACCTGTATGACTCATTTCATTGTGAACCAAATGAAACAAAATGTTTCGTTCTGTAGTCTAGATTGTAAACTCTTAAAATATACGTTTTTTTACTTCTCCCACTCAAACAAGTGTCTGGAACATCATTGCTGAGTACACAAAGTCATGTAATATACAACTGAATGATTTTTTAAAAAGAGAAAACAGACATTTTAATATTGTTAGTTGATTTCTTCTCTTTTTTTTTTTGGCTGCTTTTTTTTGGGAGGGGGGTGGTCTTCATTGCTGTGCACGGGCTCTCTCTAGTTGAGGCAGGCGGGGACTACTCTTCGTTGCAGTGCATGGGCTTCTCATTGCAGTGGCTTCTCGTTGCGGTGGCTTCTCTTGTTGTGGAACACGGGCTCTAGGCGTGCGGGCTTCAGCAGTTGCAGCACACAGGCCTCAGCAGTTGCAGCACGCAGGCTCAGCAGTTGCGGCACACAGGCTTCAGTAGTTGTGGCACGTGAGCTCAGCAGTCATGGCTTGCAGGCTCTAGAGCACAGGCTCAGCTGTTGTGGCACTCGGGCCTAGCTGCTCCACGGCACGTGGGATCTTCCTGGAACGGGGATCAAACCCACGTCCCCTGCATTGGCAGGCAGACTCTTAACCACTGTGCCACCAGGCAAGTCCCTTGTTAATTGATTTCTGCCTAGATTGTATGTTTTTTTTTTTTCACATTAAAGCATAGTTGTATTTTCTCATCTTTTTTTTTAATTGAAGTATAGTTGATTTACAATGTTGTGCCAGTCTCTGCTGTACAGCAAAGTGACTCAGTTATCCATATATATATGTATGTGTGTGTATACACACACACACACACACACACATACCCCCCCCCCCACACACACACTCCTTTTTTCATATTCTTTTCCATTATGGTTTATCCCAGGAAATTGGATATAGTTCCCTGTGCTATACAGTAGGACCTTGTTGTTTATCCATTCTAAATGTAATAGTTTGCATCTACCAACCCCAAACTGTCAGTCCATCCCTCTCCCTTCCCACCTCCCCCTTGGCAATCACAAGTTTGACCTCTGTGTCTGTGAGTCTGTTTCTGTTTTGTAGATATGTTCATTTGTGCCATATTTTAGATTCCACACATAAGTGATATGATATTTGTCTTTCTCTGTCTGACTTACTTCACTTAGTATGATAATCTCTAGTTGCATCCATGTTGCTGCAAATTCTGCTTAGATGTTAATATGACTTTAACTTAGATCTCACAAAACAGAAAACTGACCCACCCATTTTTTTCTTGATATGAAACTATAGTAAGGAGTCATTTTGAAGTTTCTTAAGCTAAAAGTAAAAGTTCCTATATATGCACTGAATTTCTGGGGTTAAACAAAATTGACAAGTTATTCCTGTGGCAAAATACTTGTTAACTTTACTAGTTAGTTGCTTTGTTAACTTTTTTAGATGACTGAATTCAGAGCTCCCTTGGGAGCCTCTAATTATTGCAAGAGAACCACCAGTCTCTCTCCACCCTCCAGTCATCTCACATGAGTTCAGTTGTTAGGCATATGGTATAATAATCCTGATGAAGAGTTTAAAGTCACTTTTTATTTTTTTTTTGAATTTTATTTTATTTTTTATACAGCAGGTTCTTATTAGTTATCCATTTTATACCTATTAGTGTATATATGTCAGTCCCAGTCTCTCAATTCATCACACCACCATCACCCCCGCCACTTTCCGCCCTTGGTGTCCATACATTTGTTCTTTACATCTGTGTCTCAATTTCTGCCCTGAAAACCGGTTCATCTGTGCCATTTTTCTAGGTTCCACATATATGCATTAATATACGATATTTGTTTTTCTCTTTCTGAGTTACTTCACTCTGTATGACAGTCCCTAGATTCATCCACGTCTCTACAAATGACCTGATTTTGTTCCTTCTTATGGCTGAGTAATATTCCATTGTATATATGTACCACATCTTCTTTATCCATTTGTCTGTTGATGGGCATTTAGGTTGCTTCCATGACCTGGCTATTGTAAATAGTGCTGCAGTGAACATTTGGGTGCATGTCTTTTTAAATTATGGTTTTCTCTGGGTATATGCCCAGTAGTGGGATTGCTGGGTCATATGGTAACTCTATTTTTAGTTTTTTAAGGAACCTCCATACTGTTCTCCATAGTGGCTGTATCAATTTACATTCCCACCAACAGTGCAAGAGGGTTCCCTTTTCTCCACACACTCTCCAGCATTTGTTGTTTGTAGATTTTCTGATAATGCCCATTGTAACTGGTGTGAGGTGATACCTCATTGTAGTTTTGATTTGCATTTCTCTAATAATTAGTGATGTTGAGCAGGTTTTCATGTGGTTCTTGGCCATCTGTATGTCTTCTTTGGAGAAATGTCTATTTAGGTCTTCTGCCCATTTTTGGATTGGGTTGTTTGTTTTTTTAATATTGAGCTGCATAAGCTGTTTATATATTTTGGAGATTAATCCTTTGTCCGTTGATTCATTTGCAAATATTTTCTCCCATTCTGGGGGTTGCCTTTTTGTCTTGCTTGTAGTTTTGCTTTTGCTTTGCAAAAGCTTTTAAGTTTCATTAGATCCCGTTTATTTTTGTTTTTATTTCTGTTACTCTAGGAGGTGGATCAAAAAAGATCTGGCTGTGATTTATGTCAAAGAGTGTTCTTCCTGTGTTTTCCTCTAAGAGTTTTATGGTGTCCGGTCTTACATTTAGGTCTCTAATCCATTTTGAGTTTATTTTTGTATATGGTGTTAGGGAGTGTTCTAATTTCATTCTTTAATGTAGCTGTCCAGTTTTCCCAGCACCACTTATTGAACAGACTGTTTTTTCTCCATTGTATATCCTTGCCTCCTTTGTCATAGATTAGTTGACCATAGGTGCGTGGGTTTATCTCTGGGCTTTCTAGCCTGTTCCATTGATCTATATCTCTGTTTTTGTGCCAGGACCACGTTGTCTTGATTACTGTAGTTTTGTAGTATAGTCCGAAGTCAGGAAGTCTGATTCCTCCAGCTCCGCTTTTTTTCCCTCAAGACTGCTTTGGCTGTTCGGGGTCTTTTGTGTCTCCATATAAATTAAAAATTTTTTTGTTCTAGTTCTGTAAAAAATGCCATTGGTAATTTGATAGGAATTGCATTGAATCTGTGGATTGCTTTGGGTAGTATAGTCATTTTCACAATATTGGTTCTTCCAATCCAAGAATATGATATATCTCTCCATCTATTTGTATCATCTTTAATTTCTTTCATCAGTGTCTTAGCATTTTCTGCATACAGGTCTTTTGTCTCCATAGGTAGGTTTATTCCTAGGTATTTTATTCTTTTTGTTGCAGTGGTAAATGGGAGTGTTTCTTTAATTTCATTTTCAGATTTTCATCATTAGTGTATAGGAATGCAAGAGATTTGTGTGCACTAATTTTGTATCCTGCAACTTTACAAAAGTCATTGATTAGCTCTAGTAGTTTTCTGGTGGCATCTTTAGGATTCTCTGTATAGTATCATGTCATCTGCAAACAATGACAGTTTTACTTCTTCTTTTCCGATTTGGATTCCTTCTATTTCTTTTTCTTCTCTAATTGCCGTGGCTAGGACTTCCAAAACTATGTTGAATAATAGTGGTGAGAGTAGACATCCTTGTCTTGTTCCTGATCTTAGAGGAAATGCTTTCAGTTTTTCTCCATTGAGAACGATGTTTGCTGTGGGTTTGTCGTATATGGCCTTTATTATGTTGAGGTAGTTTCCCTCTGTGCCCCCTTTCTGGAGAGTTTTTATCATAAATGGTGTTGAATTCTGACAAAAGCTTTTTCTGAATCTATTGAGATGATCATAGTGTTTTTCTTCTTCAATTTGTTAATATGGTGTATCACATTGATTGATTTGCATATATTGAAGAATCCTTGCATCCCTGGGATAAATCCCACTTGATCATGGTGTATGATCCTTTTAATATGCTGTTGGATTCTGCTTGCCAGTATTTTATTGAGGATTTTTGCATCTATATTCATCAGTGATATTGGTCTATAATTTTCTGTTTTTGCAGTATCTTTGTCTGGTTTTGGTATCAGGGTGATGGTGGCCTCATAGAATGAGTTTGGGAGTGTTCCTTCCTCTGTAATTTTCTGGAAGAGTTTGAGAAGGATGGGTGTTAGCGCTTCTCTAAATGTTTGATAGAATTCACCTGTGAAGCCATCTGTTCCTGGACTTTTGTTTGTTGGAAGATTTTTAATCACAGTTTCAATTTCATTACTTGTGATAGGTCTGTTCATGTCTTCTGTTTCTTCCCAGTTCAGTCTTGGAAGCTTATACCTTTCTAAGAATTTGTTCATGTCTTCCAGGTTGGTTTTTTTTATTTTTTTGCGTTACGCGGGCCTCTCACTGTCGTGGCCTCTCCCTTTGCAGAGCACAGGCTCCGGACGTGCAGGCTCAGCGGCCATGGCTCACAGGCCCAGCTGCTCCGCAGCATGTGGGACCTTCCCGGACCGGGGCACGAACCCATGTCCCCTGCATCGGCAGGCGGACTCTGAACCACTGCGCCACCAGGGAAGCCCCCTCTTCCAGGTTTTATTGGCATAGAGTTGCTTGTAGTAGTCTCTTAGGATGCTTTGTATTTCTGTGGTGTCAGTGGTGACTTCTCCTTTTTCATTTCTAATTTTATTGATTTGAGTCCTCTCCCTCTTTTTCTTGATGAGTCTGGCTAATGGTTTATCAATTTTGTTTATCTTCTCAAAGAACCAGCTTTTAGTTGTATTGATCTTTGCTGTTATTTCCTCTGTTTCTATTTCATTTATTTCTGCTCTTTATGATTTCTTTCCTTGTACTAACTTTGGGTTTTGTTTGTTCTTCTTTCTCTAGTTCCTTTAGGTGTAACGTTAGATTGTTTATTTGAGATCTTTCTTGTTTCTTGAGGTAGGCTTGTATTGCTATAAACTTCCCTCTTAGAACAGCTTTTTCTGCATCCCATCAGTTTTGGATCGTCATGTTTTCATTGTCATTTGTCTCTAGATATTTTTTGATTTCCTCTTTGATTTCTTCAGTGATTTCTCAGTTATTTAGTAATGTATTGTTTAGCCTCCAGGTGTTTGTGTTTTTTACGTTTTTTT
>NW_020174301.1:1313352-1369051 GCF_003031525.2 Neophocaena asiaeorientalis asiaeorientalis
TTTTTTAATATTGAGCTGCATAAGCTGTTTATATATTTTGGAGATTAATCCTTTGTCCGTTGATTCATTTGCAAATATTTTCTCCCATTCTGGGGGTTGCCTTTTTGTCTTGCTTGTAGTTTTGCTTTTGCTTTGCAAAAGCTTTTAAGTTTCATTAGATCCCGTTTATTTTTGTTTTTATTTCTGTTACTCTAGGAGGTGGATCAAAAAAGATCTGGCTGTGATTTATGTCAAAGAGTGTTCTTCCTGTGTTTTCCTCTAAGAGTTTTATGGTGTCCGGTCTTACATTTAGGTCTCTAATCCATTTTGAGTTTATTTTTGTATATGGTGTTAGGGAGTGTTCTAATTTCATTCTTTAATGTAGCTGTCCAGTTTTCCCAGCACCACTTATTGAACAGACTGTTTTTTCTCCATTGTATATCCTTGCCTCCTTTGTCATAGATTAGTTGACCATAGGTGCGTGGGTTTATCTCTGGGCTTTCTAGCCTGTTCCATTGATCTATATCTCTGTTTTTGTGCCAGGACCACGTTGTCTTGATTACTGTAGTTTTGTAGTATAGTCCGAAGTCAGGAAGTCTGATTCCTCCAGCTCCGCTTTTTTTCCCTCAAGACTGCTTTGGCTGTTCGGGGTCTTTTGTGTCTCCATATAAATTAAAAATTTTTTTGTTCTAGTTCTGTAAAAAATGCCATTGGTAATTTGATAGGGATTGCATTGAATCTGTGGATTGCTTTGGGTAGTATAGTCATTTTCACAATATTGGTTCTTCCAATCCAAGAATATGATATATCTCTCCATCTATTTGTATCATCTTTAATTTCTTTCATCAGTGTCTTAGCATTTTCTGCATACAGGTCTTTTGTCTCCATAGGTAGGTTTATTCCTAGGTATTTTATTCTTTTTGTTGCAGTGGTAAATGGGAGTGTTTCTTTAATTTCATTTTCAGATTTTCATCATTAGTGTATAGGAATGCAAGAGATTTGTGTGCACTAATTTTGTATCCTGCAACTTTACAAAAGTCATTGATTAGCTCTAGTAGTTTTCTGGTGGCATCTTTAGGATTCTCTGTATAGTATCATGTCATCTGCAAACAATGACAGTTTTACTTCTTCTTTTCCGATTTGGATTCCTTCTATTTCTTTTTCTTCTCTAATTGCCGTGGCTAGGACTTCCAAAACTATGTTGAATAATAGTGGTGAGAGTAGACATCCTTGTCTTGTTCCTGATCTTAGAGGAAATGCTTTCAGTTTTTCTCCATTGAGAACGATGTTTGCTGTGGGTTTGTCGTATATGGCCTTTATTATGTTGAGGTAGTTTCCCTCTGTGCCCCCTTTCTGGAGAGTTTTTATCATAAATGGTGTTGAATTCTGACAAAAGCTTTTTCTGAATCTATTGAGATGATCATAGTGTTTTTCTTCTTCAATTTGTTAATATGGTGTATCACATTGATTGATTTGCATATATTGAAGAATCCTTGCATCCCTGGGATAAATCCCACTTGATCATGGTGTATGATCCTTTTAATATGCTGTTGGATTCTGCTTGCCAGTATTTTATTGAGGATTTTTGCATCTATATTCATCAGTGATATTGGTCTATAATTTTCTGTTTTTGCAGTATCTTTGTCTGGTTTTGGTATCAGGGTGATGGTGGCCTCATAGAATGAGTTTGGGAGTGTTCCTTCCTCTGTAATTTTCTGGAAGAGTTTGAGAAGGATGGGTGTTAGCGCTTCTCTAAATGTTTGATAGAATTCACCTGTGAAGCCATCTGTTCCTGGACTTTTGTTTGTTGGAAGATTTTTAATCACAGTTTCAATTTCATTACTTGTGATAGGTCTGTTCATGTCTTCTGTTTCTTCCCAGTTCAGTCTTGGAAGCTTATACCTTTCTAAGAATTTGTTCATGTCTTCCAGGTTGGTTTTTTTTATTTTTTTGCGTTACGCGGGCCTCTCACTGTCGTGGCCTCTCCCTTTGCAGAGCACAGGCTCCGGACGCGCAGGCTCAGCGGCCATGGCTCACAGGCCCAGCTGCTCCGCAGCATGTGGGACCTTCCCGGACCGGGGCACGAACCCATGTCCCCTGCATCGGCAGGCGGACTCTGAACCACTGCGCCACCAGGGAAGCCCCCTCTTCCAGGTTTTATTGGCATAGAGTTGCTTGTAGTAGTCTCTTAGGATGCTTTGTATTTCTGTGGTGTCAGTGGTGACTTCTCCTTTTTCATTTCTAATTTTATTGATTTGAGTCCTCTCCCTCTTTTTCTTGATGAGTCTGGCTAATGGTTTATCAATTTTGTTTATCTTCTCAAAGAACCAGCTTTTAGTTGTATTGATCTTTGCTGTTATTTCCTCTGTTTCTATTTCATTTATTTCTGCTCTTTATGATTTCTTTCCTTGTACTAACTTTGGGTTTTGTTTGTTCTTCTTTCTCTAGTTCCTTTAGGTGTAACGTTAGATTGTTTATTTGAGATCTTTCTTGTTTCTTGAGGTAGGCTTGTATTGCTATAAACTTCCCTCTTAGAACAGCTTTTTCTGCATCCCATCAGTTTTGGATCGTCATGTTTTCATTGTCATTTGTCTCTAGATATTTTTTGATTTCCTCTTTGATTTCTTCAGTGATTTCTCAGTTATTTAGTAATGTATTGTTTAGCCTCCAGGTGTTTGTGTTTTTTACGTTTTTTTCGCTGTAATTGATTTCTAATCTCATAGCGTTGTGGTCAGAAAAGATGCTTGATATGATTTCAATTTTCTTAAATTTACTGAGCCTTGATTTGTGATTCAAGATGTGATCTATCCTGGAGAATGTTGTGTGCGCACTTGAGAATAAAGTGTAATCTGCTGGTTTTGGATGGAATGTCCTATAAATATCAATTAAATCTATGTGGTCTGTTGTGTCATTTAAAGCTTGTGTTTCCTTAGTAATTTTCTGTTTGGATGACCTGTCCATTGGTGTAAGTGAGGTGTTAAAGTCCCCCACTATTATTGTGCTACTGTCTATTTCCTCTTTTATAGCTGTTAGCAATTGCCTTATGTATTGAGGTGCTCCTATGTTGGGAGCATATATATTTATAATTGTTATACCTTCTTCTTGAATTGATCCATTGAGTGTCCTACCTTGTCTCTTGTAACATTCTCTATTTTAAAGTCTATTTTATCTAATATGAGTAGTGCTACTCTGGCTTTATTTTGATTTCTATTTGCATGGAATATCTTTTTCCATTCCCTCACTTTCAGTCTGTATGTGTCCACAAGATTGCCTAGCTCCACTTCATTTAGTTGTTTTTCAGGGGTTTTATCTTGTTCCTTCATCTGATACCTAATCCTCTGCCTTTTCATCTTGTCTGTCTTTCTGTGAATGTGGTTTTTGTTCCACAGGCTGCAGGACTGTAGTTTTTCTTGCTTGTGCTGTCTGGCCTCTGGTGGATAAGGCTATCTAAGAGGCTTGAGCAAGTTTCTTGATGGGAGGGACTGGTGGTGGGTAGAACTGGCTGTTGGTCTGGTGGGCAGAGCTCAGTAAAACTTTAATCTACTTTTCTGCTCGTGGGTGGTGCTGGGTTCCCTTCCTGTTTGTTCTTTGGCCTGAGGTGACCCAACACTGGAGCCTCCCTGGGCTCTTAGGTGGGGCTAATGGTGGACTCTGGGAGGGCTCATGCCAAGGAATACTTTCCAGAACTTCTGCCAGTGTCCTTGTCCTCATGGTGAGACACAGCCACCCCCTGCCTCTACAGGAGACCCTCCAACACTAGCAGGTAGGTCTGGTTCAGTCTCTGTGGGGTCACTGCTCCTTCCCCTGGGTCCCAGCGCATACACTACTTTGTGTGTGCCCTCCAAGAGTGGAGTCTGTGTTTCCCCCAGTCCTGTCAAAGTTCTGCAGTCAAATCCTGCTGGCCTTCAAAGTCTGATTCTCTAGGAATTCCTCCTCGCATTGCTGGACCCCCAGGCTGGGAAGCCTGACGTGGGGCTCAGAACCTTCACTCCAGTGGGTGGCCTTCTGTGGTATAAGTGTTCTCCAGTCTGTGAGTCACCCACCCAGCAGTTATGGGATTTGATTTTACTGTGATTGTGCCCCTCCTATCATCTCATTGCGGCTTCTCCTTTGTCTTTGGATGTGGGGTATCTTTTTTGGTGAGTTCCAGTGTCTTCCTGCCGATGATTGTTCAGCAGTTAGTTGTGATTCCAGTGCTCTCCCAAGAGGGAGTGAGTGCACGTCCTTCTGCTCTGCCATCTTGAACCAATCTCAAAGGCACTTTTTAATGTGGACTTTATTTTGTTTAGTTTTAGCCTGTTCAGCAAGAGCACTCTGTGATCATGTGAGAGTCCTCACCTAAGAGATTTTCCAATTAAAAAGGAAAATTCTACTAAAGGCTCTATGGTTTTGGGAAGCATAGCAGGGGAGGAGAGTGACTTTAAAATTGTTAAATCTCATTAAGGGGAATCCATTGATAATCCTTTAATTTAGGGCAAGTTTAAAAAATTTTTTTCCTTATCCACATTAGGTATGTCAGGTTTCAGCCTGGAGCCAATTACTAGATTTTAGTTGTTGAACTCAATAAAGAGATTTGGAATGGAAATGCTAGCAGACCTTTAACTAGCTGGGCTAGTGGATACTGGAAGAATCTTGACAATTCATCTGCCAGATCTCTGACCTCACTACCCTTAATCATCCTTACTTGTCAATGACATAATTGGCTGCCTTATCCTATCCCTCTTTGAAATTGCTAGCATTTGAGAATGTCTCTTGACATTATTTCTTATGTATTAAGGCAAAGAAAGCATAGGTCGGTGGCTGAGCTAGCAGACCGTTTTGGCCCTCTTTGAGGAAAAAATGGAGGATGTGTTCTGTTTGTGGGACAGTTGAAACAGTTGCTAAATGTTCAATTATGGCTCTTTACAGAATAGAGCTAATCTATGAGCACATCTGTGGATTTTCTTTTCAGATATATTATTAAGTGATTAATTATGTTAGACTTTATGAAGCACAGGACCAGATATATGAACTAGTATTGTTTCAGGGTGAAATTATGTACCCAGAACTCTCATCATGGTAATCATAGTTCCTGTAGGGTATAGGGAATATAAATTCATGAGGCTCTCTACTAGCATTTACAGAGAAAATTTCCCTAACTTGCCCATAGGATGGGTGTATTAAAGAATACAGTGACTTTTAGTGAAGAATTCTGTCATGGTTTTTTTCCATGTGTAGAAAATTGGAGGTGGGTAAGGGGTAGTAAGAGGGAAGAGGGAGACAGAAATAAAAATGAAAAGCTAATGATAGCTGGTACACTTAGATATTAGGAAGCAGGGGACTATTTTATGGGTTGTTGTTTCAGTGGCTAGAATTGATCTCAGGGCCATATATTTTGCCTAACCCTGTCCTCACTAGCCACAGAATTTTGCTGTTTCTATTGTGTTGGGTCATATGAAGTTGCCATTTTTATAAGTGAGAAATGGTTGAATATCAGAAATTTTGTATGGTTCAGCCTAATACATAATAACATAAACACTGTAGGATGGCTACAGTTGTGGAGAGGTGTGTGTGTGTGTGTGTGTGTGTGAATGAAAGGTGGAAGGGAAGAAATGGAAATTTGTGAGCATTTTGGGGTGCTCTGAAGCTGAAAACCTCTATTCTAGCCTGTGGTTTTACACATTCAAAATCAAATACAGTTGCCCAAATATGTTTTCCTACTTCCACATTAATACAGTTGAGACAGTTTATGGGGCAGGTTAAAATTAAATCACCTCTGACAAAGATAACCATTGGGGATAATAATCTGAAGTGACCGATGTTTTCAGAGTACAACAGAAATGTCAGAAACTGAAAACCTGTAGGCACAGCTTCACTTGCGTGCAGATACTTTGTTGAAACTGAAGAATTAGGGGCGTAACGTGGTTATAGACTGAATAATGTGCAAATTCTTATTTGTCTTAAAATAGGCTTTAGGATGTTTTTAGTGGAATATTCAGGCTGTACTGATTGGACTTTTTTGTCTTTCTTAGACGAGCTCATCTTCGCCTGTGTTTAGAACGCTTAAAAGTTCTGATTCCACTAGGACCAGATTGCACCAGGCACACAACACTTGGTTTGCTCAACAAAGCCAAAGCACACATCAAGGTAGGAATTTTTTGTCATATTTTCACATGATTCTCAGTCCTGCTCTCTTTTTAGCAATGATTCTTATTCATATATATCAGCTAGCACAGTGACCTCCTTTAATAACTGACCTCAAGAGAAATTTTCTGAAAACTTATCAGCTAATCTGATGGGAGCAACATAACCTGATTACATTAAATTGTTTTGACAGTGTGGTCATTTGAAGAGCTGAGAATACTAGGAAAATAACAATTACTCTGCTGATACCCTGAAGGAAGGCAGTTGTGCCCTCTGGTGGAGATGACTTCATTTGGCTGTGTCTCTCAGTAATTTTCCATCAAACTATATGGCAGAGCAAGTTTCTCTTTTGTGGTGGTAACTTAACAGACTTTCAGAATTCTATACTGTTCTAGTAATGTAGCATTCATTACACACACACACACACACACACACACACACACACACAGTGAAGAAATAACTATATTTCATGTTTAAAAAATATATACTTATGTATGTTTTTATGTATACACACACATGTATAGTCATTCATGTTTTCTCTGTCAAAGAAGAAATCTTTTGAGATGTTAGGCAGGAATCAGTTTTATTGTTTGTACTGTACCTCACACAAACTTATCATTTTAGAAACTTGAAGAAGCTGAAAGGAAGAGCCAGCACCAGCTAGAGAATTTGGAACGAGAACAGAGATTTTTAAAGCGGCGACTGGAACAGCTGCAGGGTCCTCAAGAGATGGAACGAATACGAATGGACAGCATTGGATCAACTATTTCTTCAGATCGTTCTGATTCAGAGCGAGGTAGGCAGTGAGCTTCTTTGCTAATGAAACACAGCATCCCTGTATCTGAATTTAGAGAGGGGAGGTTGGGTGGCATTGTATTTGCTTCCTTTTTTGCCAACATTGAATGTAGCATTCTACATTTTTTGTAGTCACAACATTGTCTAGCAATGCCTGTATGAATTATAGAATTTTTTTTCTTGATTATATGTATATTGAAAATTTTCCACTTTGAAACAATTTTAGACTTAAAAGTTGTAAGTTTTCTGTAGAAAATTGTTGAGTTCTCATATACCCTTCACCCAGGTTCCCCTAATGTTAATATCTTATGTAACCATAATAGTTATTGAAACCAGGAAATTAACATTCATGCAGTACTATTAATTAATCTATAAACCTTATTCAAATTTCACCACTTTCCCCAATAATGTTCTTTGTCTGATCCAGGATCCAGTGCAGTATCCTACATTAGATATTTCTTCAGTCTTTCTTTCATGACCATGACACATTTGAAGAATATTGGTCAGTTATTTTATGCAGTGTTCCTCAATTTGGGTTTGTCTGATGTTTTTCATTAGATTGAGGTATTATACATTTGGGGGAAGAAATATCACAGAAGTGATGTTGTGCCCTTCTCAATTCATTGTATCAGGAAGATATATTATGTTGACATGTTTTATTACTGGTGATGTTAATTTTTATATCTATATTTTAAAGTACCATGCCCTTCACATTTCTCTTTACATTTGCCCCAGAACATTTGTCTTTGGCAGAATTAAAGAACAAAAAACCACCAGAAAAGAAATTGTTTGAATCTTACTGATCTGCTCATCTGTAGCTCCCACTACATGAGGCCTCAAACCACAATAAAAGATCCCAGAGGTGAACTTTAACTAGAGCTCACAAGATTTTGAGGATTCTAAAACAAAAAAAGAAAATTTTGTAAAATTCCTTTTGATTTTGTATTATGGAAATTTTTAAACATACACAGAAGTAAATCAAGTAATGAACTCTCATGTACCTGTCATCCAGCTTGAACAGCTGTCAACATTTTGTCATTCTTGTTTTACCTGTTCTCTACTACCCTTACTTCCTCACCATTTTTTCTGGAGTTTTTTAAAATTAAATTTCAGGTAACATTATCATTTTGTTCCTAAATACTTCAATATGTATCTTTAATAAATAGGACTTTAAAAATATATATAATACTATTATAATATCCCACAAAATGAATAAAATCAGATAATCCTATTTGGTGTCATCTAATACCCAGTGTCTGATAGACTTTCTCAAAAATGGCATCTTACCATTGGTATGGTTTTTGTTTGTTTGTTTGTTTGTTTGCGGTACACGGGCCTCTCGCTGTTGTGGCCTCTCCCGTTGCGGAGCACAGGCTCGGGACGCGCAGGCTCAGCAGCTATGGCTTACGGGCCTAGCCGCTCTGCGGCATGTGGGATCTTCCCATACCGGGGCACGAACCCGTGTCCCCTGCATCAGCAGGCGGACTCTCAACCACTGTGCCACCAGGCAAGCCCTGGTATGTTTGAATTAGAACCCAAACAAAGTCTACATTACATTTGTTTGTACTTTTTAAGGTACGGTTGGCCCTTGAACAACACAAATTCGAACTGCACAGGTGCACTTATGTGTCGATATATTTCAATAAATATGTGCTACAGCACTTACATGATCCATGATTGGTTAAATCTGCAGCTGGGGAGGGCTGACTGTAAGGCTAGACTCAGATTTTTGACTCTGTGGAGAGTTGGCATCCCTAACCCCCTGAGTTGTTCAAGGGTCAACTGTACTTCTAATCTATAATAGTTTTCCCTTTCCCACTTTTTTTTTCAGTGCCAATTATTTCTTGTAGAACCTGGGAAACTGGGCCATTTTTCTTATAGAGTTTCCCACATTCTAGATTTGGCTGAATGAATCCTCATGGTGGCATTTAACATGTTCTGTCCCTCATATTTCTTGTAAACTGGTTGGTAGATCTAGGGGCATGATTAAATTCATGTTCTTTTTTGAGGCAAGAATACTTCATGGGTGGTGCTGTGTACTTCCTGTTGCATCAGTGTTATTTTTGATTGTCCCATGATAGTGATAACATTGGTCAGTGGGTTCAGGTGATGTCATCTTTTATGCAGATTTATCAACCTTTCACTTAATAGTTTTAACGGTCATTGATGATTGTTGCTCAATCAATATTTCATTCGGTGTTACAAAATAGTGATTTTCTAATTCTATCATTCTTCTTGTGTTTATTAACTTTTTCTTCTTTAAAGAAGAATATTTCCTCATCAACTTTTTTGGTTACCCTCAAATAACCAAAAAGTGGGTACCTCCTTGTACCCACCCCACCTCCAAATTGCAGAGAGAGGGCATGTTTTCATCATTATAAATGTTCTCATTTTTTTTAGTATTCCCAAAGTGCAAGTACCTTACCAAGTACCACTCTTGTTCTTCTCTGGCAGCTCTCTTTCCCAGAGTTACAGGAACTTTTTTAGTAACATCTCTAGTCCATTTTGGCTAGAACAGTCTCTCATTATATTTTGTTTTGAGTTCAGCATGCTCTGTTGGATAGGGTGTCTTGATTTTGTTTCCCTAATGTAGGTTGGATGAGTGTTCTGTGATACTGGGAAACACTAAATAGCCTGTGAAGCATTATGGATATGAAACAAATAGTTATGAATTCACAGGATTATTTGTACAGCCTGTTTGGACAACTGCCTACATTGTAAAAACAGATTGCTAGGGCTTCCCTGGTGGCGCAGTGGTTGAGAGTCCGCCTGCCGATGCAGGGGACACGGGTTCGTGCCCTGGTCCAGGAAGATCCCACATGCTGCAGAGCGGCTAGGCCCGTGAGCCATGGCCGCTGAGGCTGTGCATCCGGAGCGGCCACAACAGTGAGAGGCCCGCGTACCACAAAAACAAAAACAAAAACAGATTGCTAGAACTTTTAGAAGCAACAAGCCCTTTTGAAAATTATGCTCTTTAAAATAACTTACTCTGTCTTCTTGCGCTCAGCTAGAATCTGTGTTTCCTAAAGTGATTGTGTGATCAGTGTGAATAGCTAAAATCAGTGCCAAATGTGAAACATCAGGCTTTGAGTTTGTTTTAAGAGAATTGAAGAATATTGAGTTCATCCTGTCTGTTATGGGAGGAAGTGGTCTTTCAACTGCCTTTAAAAAAAAAATGTGTATTGCTTTTTATATATTATTGGTGATTGTATATATAGTATTTAACAATTAAAATATCTATACATAGCTGGGTCATATATGTATTTAGATTTTTTTAAATCATGTTTGGTTTTTGAAGTAAAGTTAAATACCACCAGTATTAAAATAAAATGCCTTTACTGTAATCTTTACTATAGCTCTCACTATAATCCAGAGACTTTTAAGACTCATGCCCTCATTTCAAGCTATATGTGATGCAAGAGAATTTAATTGAAGACAAATCTCTCAGAGTCCACTTTATAATGACTGGCTAATTTTGGTTACTGAATAGTCAGAGATCTTTATGATGAATCCTAGAAGTCTATCTGTAAAATAATACCTAGAACTATCTGTAAAATAATACCACCAAAGGCCCGGATGGATACATTTTCTAGTTCACCTGTATTCAGTTTATGCTTTTTTCCCCCTTGAAGGCAACTCTGCTTAATAAAGATCACTGAGAATTAGTTTCTAGTTTAATGCAAAACAAATGTTGTTAAACCACTTGGGGTTGGGATCTTTTAATATTAAGCACTAATTCCCAAATAGGTCAAGTGCTTTTGGTGGAAGGTCTAGACGGACTGGTGTCAAAGGCTTTAGTAAACTTGCTGCTTAAATTGAGACCACCACTGTATACCAGACATTTCCCTTGTAAAATATATCCCTGTGTCTCTCAATCTTTGGGACCTTCTGTTCTTCAGAGATCACTGATAATAGTTTGTATAACAGTTTATACTACAAAAAGTAGTTTCTTTTCCTCATGCCCCCCTGTTCTTGAAGGCGCACGTATACTAGATTACTAACATTCTTCCTTTTTTCCCTTTGGCAGAGGAGATTGAAGTGGATGTTGAAAGCACAGAGTTCTCCCATGGAGAAGTGGACAATATCAGTACCACCAGCATCAGTGACATTGATGACCACAGCAGCCTGCAGAGTATTGGGAGTGACGAGGGTTACTCCAGTGCCAGTGTCAAACTTTCGTTCACTTCCTAGAACCCAGCATGACATAACAGTGCAGGGCAAAATATTCACTGGGCCAGTTCAATCCAAACAATCTCTTAAATTGGGTTCATGATGCAGTCTCCTCTTTAAAGCTAAACAAAACTATACTTGAATGGAAGGGTCAAGAGACCTCTGTTTAAGCAAATACTTAGCAAAAAGTGGAGCAGAGGCTCCTCAGCAGAACAAATATTCTAATATTCATATCTGAGAATCAGTTTCTAATGGCAGCAGAAAACGTGTGAAATTTTCTCTATTTGATTTAGTTGACTTGAAAGAGGACATTGGAGATTCCATCCTCTTTTTCTTTTCAAGTTTGCTCATACTACATTGATTGAGTAGACACATTTAAGGATGGGATTATGAACACTTCCTGAGCTTTTTTGGTCCTAAAAACAAAAATCAAACCTACAGTAATGACAAGACAAGATAATCAGGCATTAATCTTGGATAGCTAAAGAACTATTAAAACTCAAGCCTGGGACAGCTTCTCATGAAGCCTGTGGATGATCAGTTCTTTAAAAAAAAAAAAAAAAAAAGCTCATTTCATGCTCTGCAAAAGGAGAGACTCCCATGAAGCCTTTTGAAAGGGATCATCATGCAGCTCAGCTTTCTGTTGGATTCCATGCTAAGCAAGCTAACCTTATCCAGCATTGTTAGCACTAGGGCACCCAACCGCCAGCTCTACAGTCAGCTGCCCTTAGGCCCTTGGGTCTGTGTGCATGACACCCTCTACCACACGGGGCCTGAGTTCGGATAGAGGGGCCAGAAGGAAAAAGCTCCATGTGCCTCTGTGTCTGCGTGGCCAGAAGAGTTGTACACACAGATTAGCAGGCCAAGGTCTGAGCCATGGCAGCATTTTTATTTCAGATTTTGATAACTGTTTGTATGTGTTGAAAACCAAAATGACATCTTTTTAAAGCTTGTCCATAAAAAACATAGACGTCTTTTATAGTGAAAAACACATGGGAAAAAAATCATCTATTTTGATGCAGCATTTGATAATGATAAAACACCTCACACCTCACTCTTTATAGTGCACAAAATGAATGAGGTCTGGGCTAAGTAGAAAAAAGGTCAATGCTGTTTTTGTTTTCTTTTAGAATCATTATCTTTTACCATCTTTTAACCATCTGATATCTATAGTAGACATACTATCATAGTTAACATAGTTAAGTTCGGCACTTGTCTCATTTTAATGTAAAGATTTGCTTCTGTTTTCCTACAGGCAGTCTCTCTCCCTCACAATCCCATTGTGCAGGTGCTATTGTTGCTCTTGTCAATATTTTCAGAAATGTTATTTTAAGTGAAATTCTAGCCTGCACTTTGATGTCACGTGTTCCCTTTTTGTCTTTCAAACTCCCAGGTTCTCCCCTGGCCCTCTCCCTCACCCCAGGAAGCCTTGGAGACCTTACCCTGGCTCTTTGGACTTTGTATACTTTAAATAATTTAACTACCCTTAATTACTTAAAAAAGAAAAAAAAAAGCTTTATGATTTTCATAACTTATTGCTGATTTTAATGGGTTAATTTCAGTCCTGTAGTTTTATTTTGTTTAGATAGGGCTGGGCAAGGAAAAAGAAAATAAAGACAACCATATTTAGCAGTGCAGTTGTGTGTGTAATGTTAGACCATCCTTTGTAAGTAGCACTTTTAACAGCTCTCACTGCTTCTATATATGAAGTGAACCATCTTGGTCATACACAAGGCCTCATCATATACTTACTTGTTCTTGTGCTCTTCCCGTGCCTCCAAAAATATTGTCCTTGACTGTGGTATGTTTGAGTGGAAGAAATTCTTTGAAGTAGATGTGTGAAAAACTGCATGCCTTTAGAAGCCCATTATTAGAACTTGCTACTTCAGGTGCTGGGGACTTAATGAAAAACATGATAAAAGAAATTCATTTCTGTGGCCCAGGTAAATTATTTCTGGTTTCATTTATAATTACTCCTGGCCAGGTCAAAATGTTGTTTTGACTTTCCCAAAGGAGACAGTTTGAAGACTCTGCTAACTACCATGGAAAATAAATGGAAGCCAGTGACAGAGCTTCCATTTTGTAATTCCCATGGCATTCACTTGCATCACTTGCCGAGGGCTGGAATTTGGGACTTCATTTAGGTGAACTTGAGGTGCTGCAATTTTGTTGTATATGTACAGGATGGTGGGCTGGGAAGCCTTTGTCACGAACCTATAGTACCTATTTCAACTGCCCCCTAAATTACTCCTTCCCTGAATTTGTTTTCCTTGGGGGAGGGGGATGGATTGTATGATGAATAAGTATTAATTTTTTTTAAAGACAAATGGACTTTGAAGATACAAAAAGTTAACTGCAAGAAATAAAAATTGTGAATGAAGAACACACGAGTGCTTTTTGTACCGCCCTTTGCTATGAAGGAAAAAATATGAATGAGCATCCATATCTTGAGGCAACTATCTCCTTAAATGTCTGTTTATACCACTTCAGTGGTCTGAATTAATGGCAGTTTAATCATTGCCATTTCCTGTTCAGTAATTTACAACAGGTGCCTTCTTGACTGATAATTCCACATAACCTAACTGCAGATGGTTTAATGTACCCAATAATCTTAATTTCTTCAGGTAGGACAACAAAGCCATTTGTCATTCTAATTATCTGTTCTCCAAATAACTTTTTAGGGAATCCCTTTGACTCTACTATTATTCAAATTAAAAACCAATCTGTAAGTTCCCATTTAGTCTTTACTAACCTGAGTTAACACTGCCCCCTATGTAAAATGTCTGAGTGATAAATTAATAGGTACAGGTAAATCCTATTTCTGTGCATATTACCAAAGAAGATTGTGATGAAGTCATTACGACTCTAGTTTCTGATTAGAATAGGTATGAGAAACTCCAGCAGAAATGCCTTTTCTAGGGCCGTAACAATGACAGTTTTTAGCATTATGAAGGGATTTGAAAAGGCAATGAGGATTGTTCAGGCAAGGCTTCTAACCTAAAGCCACACTGCATCCCCGGTCATTTCTCACAAGGAAATGGTCTACCCTTTCGGGGAAGGGTTTTTTGAGGGTTTGTTTTCTCCCACTTGAAGAAGCAACTAGTTGCCCTTTTTCTTTTATTATCCTTCCACCTCAAAAATTCCACACTCCCTTCCAAAAAGAGAATAGGGGAAGAACAAGCATTTTGATTACATTCAAATAGCAGTTCTAACATTCGCTAAGGACCCTGGGCAAGATACTAAATTTCTTCATGGAGACTTGTTTCGTCCTGGAAAGTTGATAGAAATACTACCTCTATTTTGAAAGATTGTTAAGGATTAAAACTGATATATGTAGACTGAGTGAACTGATGAGGATGATAATAATTTTTGACTTTGAATAAAAATAGAAAAAAAAAAAAGATTTACAAAAGTGGACACATGTGGATCCATGCCACCACCACAGCCCAGGAGCATGTAGTGCCAGAAGGAAATTAACAGGTGTTATACTTCTCTACTTCCTCTGATGAATGCAGCCTTCTAATCTCTTCATCCTTAATCTTGAATTTTAGTTATTCTGACTCTGGGTCTTGCAGAATAAAACTATTAATAAAATGGTTCATTTTCACAAAATTCTGTGGCAGGTTATACATTGTAAGAAGTAAATTTTGACATCCTATAGAAATTTTTAAATAAAGGCTTTATAAGATTTATGTATCATTGGTTTTAGTGATTACCTGGTCTTCCTAAAAAAAGGAAAGGGCCTGAGCTTGAGTATGTTATACACTGATAGTAACCACTGCATAATAAATTGAGTGTCCTAGTTAATATTTTAGTGCTGACCTCACCATGAAGAAAATCTTATTGGCCTAGGTACCAGATCCAACAGGAAACTAGTTTTCTTTTGGAATACATCTGATTCTTGGAAATAATAAGTGTAGTTCAAAATAGATGTACTGGCTGACAGCTTCAGTTGTTTGTTTTACCTTTCTATATAGTAATTATTAGGGGAAATGGCTTAAATGAAGCTCTTCTAAAGTACTGCCAACTTCCTATAATTTTGGAATATTTTCTATTTTTTCAAACTCTTAGCTATGGAAAAATGCTTTTACTCTTTACTAGTAGGACAATAACTGGGATATTTTAGATTTTCATACCAGGGTACAGAATAGCATTGTAAAAACATAAAAGCCATAAAATCTCTCCAAAATGTATGTAAGAAATAAAAATTTAAGAAGTCAGTTGTTTCTAAATTAGCAGCTTCATCACACTCACTCTGAAAGCTAGGTCAACTAAACCTGACAGGGCTTTTGGAGGGAAAAATTCTGAGCAAAAGAACCAAAGGGATACTTACTCTTACTCCTCCTTCCTGCATACTTCTGAACAATTAACAATTGGGACAATTACCATCTATTAAAGACTAGCCTAGCTACAGATCTCAGGCTTCAGCTCTAGTTTTCCCAGGATGTAGAGTCAAGTGTTTCCTCCAAGCCTGAATTCTTTGTTTCTCTGGTCAGAAATTCACTGCATCTTGCTAAAGTGAGTACAGGGCTTGAAAGGAGAAAAAAACAAAAGCACATCAGTTTCACCAAAAAAGGAAAATCACGAGCCAGCAAAATAACCACCATGATTTTTGTGTGAAGTAGCTCTTCACACAAAAAACAAACCTTTTCTCCCAATGAGAATAACCATAGCTTCTTTAGCTGTGCTCTTAAAAAAAACTAACTGGGGAAACAAGTTACAATTTTAATAATTCCAGTAACAAGTCCGTACTGGTTTTGTAAAAATGAACTGGTAAGGTGCTTGGTGGAAGTAAATTGCCAGTTTTTATTTCTGGGAACTAAAAGATGACAAGTAGCCATAATTTGATATTTTTAGTTAGTTCAGCTGTCAGCTAACCCAAGCCCAGCATTATTCTCAGATCTGCTTTTCCCCACTCAAGGCCACGAAAGAACCTTTATATACTTAAGCTGAATGGCAGAAAAGGCAAGCGAGGACCGTCACAGAATAACACCTTCATCTGTTTTTTGTTTGTTTTACTACTTTTGGCTAGGCCAGAACAAATTCTTAGAATGTCAGTATTACGGGTTTCTGAACCTCTTGAGATGTTTCTTAAGAATACGTCTATACCCACTATACAGGTACGCTTTTTTAAAAAAAATCATAGTATAAGGGGAATCAATAGCTTTGGTTTTGTTTAAACTATGGCATTACCTGTTATTTTACCTGCTATGCTTTTCCTCTCCACTGCAGTAAAAATTCAGTTTAACTTGCAACTCAAAAATCCTAGATACAAAGAATGTTTACATTTACTGTTGAACTTGTAAATTACCATTTATACTAACTGGTTGTTTCATAGTTTAATACAAATACTTAATACAATTCAGCACATGTTTATTGAACTCTAAATATTTTAACAAATACAAAACCTTGTTGGCTTTAATACATTTTCTTCCTTCTTTTATATCTCAGTTAATACCCAGTTGAGGCAAAAAGCCAAATCAAAACTCTAATACTTCGCTTAATTTGCAAGTGGTATTTTTCACCTTATATAATCACAATCTACAGACACCACACAACTTACAAAACTGAGTTTCCTTTGTCACTTCATGGTTTTCCCTTGCTATTTTAAAGGCAGACAGAGCATTAAAACTGCATTGTAATGGAAACACACACGTGCATGCACATGCACATCCTTTGTTGTGAAAAAACAAGTATTTAAAAAAATGAGTTGTTACATTAAATGGATGCATTTTCACTTTGGCTTGATGCCTTTGGCTTGATGCCTAAGTCCTCATAATTGGGCTCAGAAAATTGCCACTTATAAATTTTTGCCTTCATTTCAAAAACCCAACCATTTTCACATTTAACCTAAAACATGGTGCTCAGCCAGGGATGCACATCTGGTGCATGTGGTGTCTGTCAAAAAAACAAGACATACCTTGGCCTGGATAGGCCTGGGGTAGGACCCAGATCCAAGAATCCCTCATTAATCTTAATCAAGAATTACGAGTGGGGCTTCCCTGGTGGCACAGTGGTTGAGAATCCAACCTGCCGGTGCAGGGGACACGGGTTCGATCCCTGGTCCAGGCAGATCCCACGTGCCGCGGAGCAGCTAAGTCCATGCACCACAACTACCAAGCCTGCGCTCTAGAGCCCGCGAGCCACAACTACTGAGCCCATGTGCCACAACTACTGAAGCCCACGCGCCTAGAGCCCGTGCTCCACGACAAGAGAAGCCACCGCAATAAGCCCGTGCACCGCAACAAAGAGTAGCCCCCACGCAGCAACCAAGACCCAACACAGCCAAAAATAAAAATTAAATTAAAAAAAAAAGTGATTTTTTTATTAGGAGTGTAATCCCCTTCCCACTAAGAAACAAACCCAAATTCAAAAATTTAAACCTCTACCAGGATTACTTAATGTCTTAGAACTTTGGTAATTTGGTAACATTTCAGTAACACATTTATAAGCTATAGTATTATTTCCATTATAATGTGAATTGTTATTCAAGTTAAGGAAAAAAGATCAGATAGTCATCATTAGCTCTGCACGGTAGTAGCAAACACTTCTATCTATAGTGCTTACAACATATCAGGTACTCTACTAAACACTTCACACATACTAACTCACTCATCCTTACAACCTAATGAAACGTATTAATTTAATTCTACAGCTGAGAAAACTGAGGCAGAGAATTATGCATACAAATAATAAATGAGGGAGCCAGGATTCAAACACAGCAGTCTGGCTCCAGAGTCCTTGCTCTTCCAATATGACTTTTCTACATGTTAATTAAAACACTGTTATCTGTGATTAATATTAAAATTTAAAATTGTTTTGGGGGTGTTAGGACTGTACTTTCCTAGAAAGAGCCAATAACAGTCAAATGTCAAGTTTTGAGAAAAGACAAATGCAACCACAGCCACGTGGGGGACATCAAGTATGGTTCAGTCTGTCCATTTCAGAGCTTCATGTCTCCTTTCTTGACAAGAGGGTAACCTCTACATTAAATTTTATAACAAACCTTCATAGACCAAGCATCATATTTGATTTTAGAATATTGAGAGCTTAACCACCTGCATCTGTAAAATACCATTGGTATCATGCTCCTCATTAAGATTTTCTCAACTTCAGCATCCACTATGAGACAGGTCCCCCCAGGATTCCTAATTTTTAAGTTTAGTCCAGAGACACTATCATCATCCTGACAACAGGACTTTACAAAGGACCACATCTAGGTCTTCGACACACAGGCTCTTGACTTCATGCTATATGCCTATTTGTTAAAAAATGTTTTCTACAACACGGCCACTTTTATTTCCCCCTTTTCTCTCCTCCTACTGCAAAGCCCTCCAGGAAAATTAATGTGCGGAAAGGAAGGCCCATACAGTCAAAGGAGGCACGAGTCTCTACACAAACACCAGGTGAACTATTACTCCAGCAAACATACCAAGATAATCTCACCAAAAACCACTTTGTATGGCCACAGAGTTATACCAAATTTCCTTCCAGTGCTTTTTAATTACTAGGGTTCCCTTGCAATCCTTTAAGGATACCATTGATTTAAAGCTTGTTATACTGGTAACAAGAACATTAGTATATTTAGAAGTTTTTCGGGCTAAGTAGCTCCTTTTCTACTGTAATTTGTGCCTTGTATTGAAAAACTACTTCACCTTTCATTCTGTCGTATGGGCTCTACCCTTTGGCCATAAGTTACAGGGAGAGAAACAAAAAAAACAAAACAACAGTGATCTCCTGAGTTGGGAGGGAGATGGAGACACGAGGAATTCTCTCTCATCACTGTCCTCCTGGAAGTTTCAATTTACCAGACTTCCCTGGCGGTCCAGTGGTTAAGACTCTGAGCTTCCACTGCAGGCAGCACAGGTTTGATCCCTGGTCCAGGAACTAAGATCCCACATGCCGTGCTGCGTGGCCAAAAACATTTTTTAAAAAGCTTCAATTTACCAAAAAAATTAAAATTCATGAAATAAAAAATTTTTTTTCTTAATGAAATAAAAATTTTTATTTTCCCCTTCTACCAAAAATTTACAAACACCCCTATGCAAGCACAACCCTTAAAATAAAACTAGTCTGTCCTTTCCAATTTCTTATGTCCAATATAAGGCACACATAAGGATTTATCGAAACATTTATTACACACTCAATATTCTTTCCTGTGGAAATGATGTATGCTTAATCATTATATCAATGCTGGCAGCTAACTTCACCTTTCTGTTAACACACCCTGGAGATTTTTAAAACACTTTATTTAATAAAAGTTAAACATACAAAAACTGAAATTAACACACTTCTTAAAAACCACCATCTTCCATTAATAGGAAGACCCTTTTCTACGCATACATTTGGCTTAAACTCAACTCAGGATAATTGTGATGCTCACTTACCAACAAATGCTGACAACTTGATCTAGTTAACAAAAATTACAAACTCAGCTACGTGAACATAATATACAGGGAAATTATGGCCAGATTAATGCACGAGAAATACAGTAAATTTTTAATGATGAAACATTCGGTACTCTTGTTCATTAATTTAGCCTTGTTTTTTTACAAAAATAGTATCTACATTGTATACAGGGCTATACATCAGCTTTTTGTTTTCTCATATAAACATTACACATCCAAAAAATGGTACTACTACCATAAGTGAAAATCAACACAGGAGGAAAGCAAACGTACAAAAACAAAAAAAAACATTAGAAAAGGTAGCTGGTCCTAAACATGGTTTCTTACATAAAACTAAAATTCAATGAAAAGAATACAGAGCTGGATCAATTTTAGAGATGGCCTAATAGGCTTAGGAAATGAGTTGAGAAAAACCTCAAAAAAAACTCTGCCATTTACAAATTAACCTACTTTTAGGTTAACTGGGCAACAGCTAGGTTTAAGGTGAAGACAAAAAAAAAAATGAAGAGAAGTTCTCTTTAGCAGGTTGGTATTTTGCCTTGATGTTCCAGTGAATTGCTAGAATATGTGGCAAGTTCAAAGCATCTGAAACTTCCCAGTTAGAACCTTACAAAACGTATATGCCATCCATTAAGTGGGGGCCTGATACTAGGAAGATCAATAATTAACCTAAGTGCTGTATTTACTCAGCATCTATCTAGAAAAGTTGCTTTACCCAACAAACTTTGAGGAAACTGGTAGTAGTAATGAAAAAAGTTTAAATGAATAGCAGTTATCAAATACAATTTCTTCAAGTTTCATTCTACTGAAGTCAAACAATGACAACAATGGTATCTTCCTTACTCGTCTAACAAATAATTTACCTTTAGAAAAATATAAGGATAAAAAGGTAAATGTAAAGCCCTGCAGAGATGAAATCCAACAGTTTTTCTGATTATTGAGGCATCAAATGCCTAACATTGTATTTAGAGGTATCTTGATACTGTGTCATAGGTTTATCAGCAATTCCACAAGTTCCTACTCCAACTTTGCCAGTTACACTCTCAGGTGAAGCAAAAATACTCCTCTTTACCTAGGAGAAATGAAACAAACAATTCTTGATTAGTTTTGGAAAAAAATAAAATTCCAAAATACACCTATAAGGAAAAGTACCTCAAGGGAACCTGAGTGCTCATAAAACCCACTAGTGACACCCAACATAAGGCATGTTAACAAATCAGGTAGGGTTCAATACACTCTAAGCAGTATGTAAGATAACAAATAATTTTTCAAATTTTAGTTTATAAAAGGAAATCAGGGATTTCCCTGGTGGCGCAGTGGCTGGGAATCCGCCTGCCAATGCAGGGGACACGGGTTCATGCCCTGGTCCGGGAGGATCCTACATGCCGCGGAGCAACTAAGCCCATGCACCACAACTACTGAGCCCACGCTCTAGAGCCTGCAAGCCACAACTACTGAGCCCACGTGCCACAACTACTGAAGCCCGTGCGCCTAGAGCCCGTGCTCTGCAACGAGAAGCCACTGCAGTGAGAAGCCTGCCCCCATTCACTGCAACGAGAAGCCTGCCCCCATTCACTGCAACTAGAGAAAGCCCGTGTGCAGTGATGAAGAACCAACACATCCAAAAATAAATAACTTAAATAAATTTATTTTAAAAAAATTAAAATAAAAGGAAATAACCTAGATCTTTTGTAATTCCTGGTATAAACTCATTCACAGTGCTTCCACTGCAGAGACAGTGGCTAATGGAGATATTTTTCAGTAAGTCAAAAATGAAGATTAAAGAGGATTCTGAATTCAAGATCCAGTTACTATTTCGTTAAATCTATGAACCTCCTTTTTCATTTTAAAGTTATTTTGTGCTCACTTTATTTTAATGACAGTTGCACTTTGCAAATTTACAAAGTATGATTAAAGGATTTACTAACCTGGCCTTTTTTGTTTTTAGAATAGGCTCTGTTGTTGAACTGCTGCCATTTCACCTTCTGGTCCTCTCTTTCTTGTTCAAGTTCTTTTATTCTCTGTGCTTTTTTCAAAGCTTTCTTCTTTTTATATTCACGCTGCTGGGCAATCATTTCTTTTCTGTGTGGACAGAACAGGTAAATGTCAACTCTTAAAATTTAAAAGATGACTTCCTTAGAGATATTTAGCAGTGCAACCACTGCCCCCCCAAAAAAACCCCAAAACCTAATGAACTTACACATTCTTCACCCCACGAATAAAAGCTAACATCAATGCCGATCACTCAGGACTACTAAGAAATAAATGTTATTTGAAATATACAGTATCCTTGGAAGCTTCTGAATGCAAGTGTAGTAATCTATTACCCATTTAATCAAACATTTCAACTATGACTTTTAATTTGCCATTTACATGGCTTCTGCCAGTTGTGTTTTAGGCATAGGAGGAGTTTCAACATTAAAAGCTATCTAAACCTGTATCAATTGTTAAATGGGCAGTTAGCAAGTGTAATATGCTGCATTTGGAAAAACTGTATGAAGAGATTCAATGCAGATAAAACTATTTCATGTAGATTGGAAGAGCACAGCAGTACAAAGGGAAATCATAGCTAACAATTCTTAAAACAAAAACAACTAGGGTTTTCCAATCAGAGCCTAAAGCCCTCTCAATAATTTCTGCTCAGTCTGTTAACACTGACTTCTCACCAAAAGAAGGACGAAGAAAGAGGTCTTTAAAAAAAGGCTATATGATCTAGACTCCTCTGTATCATAAAATCACTACTATGAAGTGTGGTTTTTACACAAATACCAAAGACTAAAAATAGAAATGTCACATTATTCTACAATCTTTCTTATTGGGATGCTTAAACCAAGTTTATTTTAATAGATGATACAATTTTCCCAAATTCAAATATATTTATGTAGCAACTTAAGTTTTGAAAACTCTTGACAAATCCAAAAGATAGCCAATTGTGGCAAATATGCAGAACTGAAAATTGTTCATTCTATCTCTTAAATACCTCTCAAACTATACACGGGTCCATCCTTAACTGCTACTCCCTGGGCTCAGGTCCACGATCATCTTACACCTGGATGATAGCAGTAGCTGCCTTCTCTCTGCTGCCAGTAATCATTCGAAAGCTCCAATCTGAACACATCAGATCCTCTCTACTTGAAATGCATCCGTGGCTTTCAAGCTTTTTATGATCTGGCCTCTGCCTCTCTAATCTCTTGTCAAACCACCCACCCTCGAGCCCCAAGTTTCTACCAAAGGAATTTCTTTCTGTTACCTCTATGTTCCCACCTTGTTTTCTTCTTTAAATGTAAACATTTACTGAGTGAGATCTTACTACATGTCAAGAACTGTGCTACATGTTTTACTCATGCTGTCATTTAATCCTTACAACCCCATAAGGCATATACTATTGTCCCTGTTTCACAGATGAGGAAACAGAAGTTAAGCAGCTTGCCCAAGATCATACCTTCTAGTTCATTAACTGGCTAACACCTCTTCTTTTCAAATCTCAGTTTACACATCATTTCCTCAAAGAAATTTGCCCTGATGACTAAAATGCAGTTTAGGTACCTTTTCTTTGTTCCCTAAAAGTACCATTATGTTCCCTCCATTACTTTTACACTTTATTATTAAAGTTCTTCTTTAATTATGTGTTTGTTCTTTAGACTATAAACTCAGTCAAGACAAGGCCTAATTTGGTCTTCTTTGCTGTGATGGAACCCAGAACCTGGTTTAGTGAGAAGTATCAATATACAGAATCCTCTTAATAATTATTCATTAAATGCCTAAGTGGGAACCAAAATGTCTTCACTTTACCTAGGCATACATATATAGACAATGTTGACCATACACTGCTAATCTTCAAAATAATGGTAAACAGTATTACAAGTTTCTTACTCTAGTCTAGGCTGTATAGATTCTGCAGACATCTCAAGTACCCAAATGGGGAAGATTACATTTAAAATGCTTAAGTCAAAGTCACTTACTTTGACATGGGTTTGTTGCCACTGTCCTCCTTTGCCTTCCTTCCTTCTTCTACAGGCTTGAGGTTCAACAGTGGAGTCACTTCAGCATTGCCATAGCCAGCAAAAGTGATTGCAGCGGTGCCGTTTTCTTCATCTATCTCCTCAATCTCCGCTTCATAACACCTGTAAAGATATCATGGCTGTAAGCAGGTGAGTAAAGGTTTAGCACTCAGCCTACAAGACTTATACTGCAGTGATTCAACTATTCAATGTGTCTAAAATGAAACTCCTATAATCAAATGTCCCTTTGGCAAAGATAATAGTGGCTGGAGTTAGCCATCTGCTTTTTAAAAAGGAAGTCCTAACCAAAATATTGCCAAGGAAGTCTCTTACATGTCTACTATATGTGCTTTAGTCAATCTCTTTTGAGAAAAGATACTTCTTATAGGAATAATTTCAGTATATGTGCTTCACAAAAGTCTAAGATAACCAACCATTACTCAATTTCCAATTCAAGGAAAAAAGAATTTAGACTATATATTTTTTAATATCCATTCATTTTCCTCTACTTTCATGTTTATTTCCTCTAGGATCCAAGCCATTCTTCTGCCCTAAAACTTAACCTAAAGCTAAAAATTAAACTGTATTAATGGTAACCACCCAAGAATCAAATTCGTTCTATAAGTCATATTGGCTATTATAGAAAGATTAAAATAGGGTAGTTCAAGCTGATTAAAATCACCTTACCATTGTACTTTACTATTTCATGTTATAGTTACAGTTTTTTTTCTACACTTACTGTCCATCTTCACTCCAGATTGCCATACACTTGTCTCCTACTTTCCATGAATGAGTGGGCTGAGTAGAAGCAAAATTGTCTGAACTTGCCAGCGTTTCAGAAGGTTGAGTTGACAGAAGGTCTTTGGTTAGTTCTATAACTTCCTAAAAAGAAAAAACAAAAACCATTAACTTTATTTTTATAATTCACATTGTCAACTACTTTCAACAAGCAAGTTCTTTCAGTTTTTGATAACAGCTCTCATACCACACAGCACTCATTAAGTACTCTACAAAGATTTATCTGCAGTTCATAACAATACTATGATGTAGATACTGTGATTATCCCCATGTAGAAACTGAGATACAGTATTTTATACACTAGTGCTGGGATTTAAACCCAGGCAGTTGCCTTTCAATTTAAATAACCTCAAATACTAACAGAAATCGGGTAGACTTGAATTTACACTGTACATTACTTTTAAGCACCTATTTTAGCTGAATAGACCTCTCTAAAGATGAGAAACAGTCAACTGTAAGGCACTGACCTAGATTCAAGATCACTTTTCTCTCACATCACTGTCACGTGTATGTCGCACAACTGCACTTTTTACAGGGCACTGCTTGGCAGTCGTTATTAACTGCCTGCCAACAGGTGAGCTCCCCCTCAAAAACCCCCAAACACTTGAAGCAGCCTTATTAGTAATAAAAATGTTCCTGCTCATACGTATTTCTACCAAAGTACTGTAGATATATTTTAAAAACAGTAGTGTCTCTATTCATTTATTATAAAACCTATCCCATTTGGGTAAGCAAATTACCAAGTCAGATTTAAAATATCCCAATACCTTAATGTTAAGCACATTAGCACAGCTTCGTTTAAAAGAAAAAAATAAAATAAATGTAACACACACAGGTAGGCAAAACCTTTCTGTGTGGCAAATATATTTTCTAACTCAGGCTTACACTTACTGACTTTAAAGGTGTTTAGTAGGGCTGGTTAAAAAACTTAAGAAGTAGAACAAATTGATAGATTCTGCTACCAATCTGCTATATTTTTACTCTGATGAAGACTCATATTATGCATCACCTTATCTGATTTATTTTAAGAACTTGCATACCTGTTCCTCTGCTGTTGCAAATAAAATACCTTAAACATCACATTATTATGTTCTGGGAGAAAAATTAGCAAAGTTGCACTCTGTATTGAGTTTCTTCTGGTTCCCATTGAGGTTTTATAATAGTAGCTCTGGTTCAATAGACAAGAAAGTTTAATGTTACTTCTCTCCTAAAGATTTTAAATCTTCCTGGCTATTTCTTAAAAACTTATATTTGAGTCTTAAAAAAAAGGATTATTAAAGCCCTTGGAGAAAGATCAGTTTTATTAATTAAAAAATTTTATGAATGAAAAAACTAGAAGACTCAGATTTACATTAAAAATTCAGTAGATTAACATCTTTAATGAAAGCTTTATTAGGTGCCAAATATCCATTCAAATACTTTTTAATAAGACAATCTTTTGCACATAACTTTTGCAAATAAGCAAAGAACTTCCAAATAAACAGATCATGTACTACACAAAGAAGGAGAGTAAATTATCCAGTCTTGTTTTTAATTAACCACTTTTAGGGCCAAGAATGTAATCCAATAAGCCTGACTCAAGAGCCCATACAATCCCTATCATTAAATAATTCCATTTAACTAGGGATCATTTAACTACTAAAGCACAAACATAAAGTCTATGTTTGTAGGTCTCAAGATTTAGAACTCTACTTGTCTTGGGATAAAACATCTCCCCACTATATTTTCATAAGGAAATACATTTTCACCAAAGAAAAGGGTCCTGAAAAGCTGTGCATGTTATAATTTCCAGAGTCCTGCCCTGAAATGACACTTTAAAAAATCTGGAGCATTTATCTCTAGTTGTCTTTTTACTTTGCCATGTTTTACATACCCCTCCCAACAACTATAAAGACCCTTCTAAATGGTTTTTTTTTTCTTCACATGTGTATATGGACCAAAGTATTAGAGAAACTATTTTATGTATGAGGGAGTTCTTAAAGGTACATACCATTAATTACTTTTCCTCCCCCAAGTCTGAGTTCTGAAACTGCTCCTTCATTGACAGATGGGCAGCAGTTACAGTAATCGGCAATCCCAGGAAGCATCAGATGTTGTGATCTACATATCAGCAGGTCAAAGGGGGTGCACTCAAGCACTCTGCTTACTGAAGGAAGGCGTTTCGGGGATGCAGAGCCACTGTAACATATGAGACAAGTGACTTGACCCCTGCCTCCTTTAGAACCAGTGTATTCAGCAAACAGCCTAATAAATTGACTATTTTTTGTGATTATCAGAGACTGCCTGGGGAGCTAGCCAACTAGCTAGCCTGGATTTTACTAAACCCACTTCTTTTAAGTGAAAAAAGAAAGGCAATTAGGACTTTAGTAAATTAATCTGCTGCCTGTTGAGTAACTTTATATGAAAGATAGTACATAAAGAAATAAACATAGAAGCCTTACTGGCAAATGAGGGCCACTGAAAAAAATGAAGAACATTTTGCATAAATGAAAGGGCAAACAAATTTTTAACCAGAGTTAAGGATATTCCATAAAAGGAACACAAGAAAATAAAGGAGGCCACAAACTCAAGTCATCAGCCTGAACAGATTCTTCAGCAAATATAAAAGGCAGGATTAAATATCAATGGCACAAGGTATATCCCAGAATGCAGAGAAGGAAAAGGATTTTAAAAAAAAACAAACACACACACAAAAAACCTGGGCTTCCCTGGTGGCGCAGTAGTTGAGAGTCCGCCTGCAGGGGACACGGGTTCGTGCCCCGGTCCGGGAAGATCCCACATGCCGCGGAGCGGCTGGGCCCGTGAGCCATGGCCGCTGAGCCTGCGCGTCTGGAGCCTGTGCTCCGCAACGGAAGAGGCCACAACAGTGAAAGGCCCGCGTACCGCAAAAACAAAAACAAAAAACCTATGACAAAATAGAAGCTGTAGCTGTAGTCAATGGAGATAACAATTACTAGATGGAAGCAGACAGCACAAAACTTTCCAGAATTTTATGTAATCCTAAATGATGCCTTCCACCTTTGAGAAGTTTTCAATTCAAAACAGACCTATTTCTAGTAACCAAAATGATTTTTTTTTTCCATGACAGAATAAGAGGAAAAGAATCCAAAGTCAAGACTGGTCAGGAAAAACATTCTCTATTATTTCTAACTGAAGTGTTAGAACTTATGCTTCTATATCTGTGCCATCTGATATGGTAGCCACATATGGCTACTTAAATAAAATTTAAAATTCAGCTCTTCGGCCATCCTAGTCTTATTTCAAATATTCAACAGCCACATGTGGGTAGTGGCTGTAATATTACACAGCAGATACAGAACATCTCCATCACCACAGAAACTTCTATTGGACAATGCTTTTCAAAGTGGTTACAGAAAACAGGACATTTTACAGATAAATGGCCCCCAGGTCATTATTAACTGAACCCTAAGTAAGCCATTTACCTGGTTACTACAATGCCTACTACAATGGTCTCTCTCCCAATAGTATTTCCACTATGGATCATGTCCTAATAAGACAATTCTGCCCAGGCTCTGACAATTTACTCTGTAACATTATTACCTCATAATAATGTTCACAGTCTTCACTCCCAACTCCCCGCTCCACCAGTTCCACATATACCCCTCCCTCCTACTGCCCAGGAAGCAATATATACAACATTAGCACATGACGTTTTATTTTCTTCAAAGAAAAAAAGCACTGCTTTTAAGTTGGGTTTAAAAAAAAAAAAGAGAGAGAGACAGAGAGATGGGGGCATGCCAGGCTCTCTCCTTGAGGCAAGAAGAAAGTTGGCCTGAGAGTGGGAGAAATTGCTCCCAAAACATCTTTTTCTTATTGACTGGCTCCTTGAAATCCACTGGCCTGATTTCTACGTATTGAAGAGAGGCCCTGGTTTCTGTGTTTTTAGAAAAAAAACATACTATTGCAACTTCATGAAAGTCTATCCTAAATCCAGAATTTGAACCCAAAAATATTTAACTCATCTTAATTATGCCCAGGTAAGCGCTTTCAGAATCCTGAATCTGGACCCCATTTCACGTAAGTTTCATTTGTTTGCAGTTCTAATATCCCTAAAATTTAATAATTTTAATGGGCAAGAGGATGATATAAAGGGAGGGAAAGGATTACTTAGATAGGATGAAGATGATTCAAGTTTTGTTTTGAATCAGTGAACATAGACCATCTAATCATCTTTTAAAACTTTCCAAAAACTCAGGTTCAGAATTTTAAATTCACAAATTTGTTAAGATGAAAACTCATACATATTTACAAGTATTATATATGGTATTTTTATTAATCAACCTATTGTTCTGAGAAATAACAGATATTTACTATCATGGCTTTATGTTTGTCTCAAAACCCCAGAGCAAGTTTTAAAAAGCAGGTTTCATACTTACTGCCCCTCCACAACAAAAAGAACAAATTAAGATCTCCTTCTCACATAGATTTGGTTTAATTTTAAGTTGCTAACAAGTGTCAAAAACTAGATGTAAAACCTAGCCTTAAGTTCAAACATTATATAACATTTATGCAGAAAACAAGCATCTCTTTAGGTATTTTTATAATGTGTTTTCAACACAAGGCACTAGAGCTAGCTCTGTTACACACACACAGGATCTCTGGCATGCGTGCTCTATTTCATTTTCAAAGAATCTTTTGGCATTAAAAAGAATCTTAATCAGGTTATATTTTCCTCCTTTAATTTTAGTTACCCTTTGAACTAAAATTCCTTTTCCAGGTCTTTAAAATCAGAAGTGCTATTCCTTGTAAAATTGTATGTACCTCTTTCTCTAGAAAGTTTGACAATGACTTCTAATGTTAACTCTTATTTTTTAAAATTATATGAGCATACAAGGTTGACGTTAACAAAGAACAATGCTTCAATCATTTTGATGTACACAAACTGAGGAAGCAACCCTACTCCTAGAAGCCATGTATGCCTATGTACGTACACACTTGTACACACAAGGGGTGAAACACTCCCTCCAAATGGTGTTCTGGATACCCACGGATTCTTAACAATAGATCATTTGTAAAACACAAAAATATTCTTTTCAAGCAATGTAACTGTAAGTGTCCCCTCATACTTACTTGCAAATCTTTCTTTAATTTTAGCAAATCTTCATTTTCTCCATTTCCAGACAGCGCAGCTTCAACTTGCTGGAGTTGAGCTTTGTAGCTTGCCAGTTGCTTTGCTAGATCCTCTGACATCTGAAGAAAATAAAAAGAGTAAAGTCATGAAAACGGAACAAAAAGAACCAAACCATAAAAAATAATTTTCCCTGTCTGCCTGAATCAACCCTAACCAATTTTGCTCCCAACTCATTATTATAACTCACTGCAACGTCATTTATCACTACTACCTTTACTTTCAATTCAGAGAAAAGCTGTGAGCCAAACACAAACTTCAAGTATTCTGATGATTATAAACATGTCAGACAAATTCCATATAGAAACAGAAAACAAGAGGTAAGAGGAAAAAGAAGAACTTCTAATTTTCTTTGAAGTCCTGTAACAGGGAAGGCACTGTGTTAGGCTCAATTAACAGGATTGTTATATTGTCACCAAAAAAAAAAAAAAAGGCACTAAACTGTTGAAAGAGTTGAGGCTTCTGATTTTTAAGCACTAAAAAATACCTCCAAAACCAATTCCAACTGATTTTGGATTAACTACACAAATAGCTCTCCACAAGAGCTATTCAATTAGTATGAATGCGTTTAGAAACTCTTATCCAGAGCAAAAACCCAGTCACTTAAATACTGACGATGCATTTTCTGCAATGAAAGAAACAGCACTGATACTCTCCTATTTAGGCAATCTAAGGAACGTGTCTTTCACCAATCTGGCTCATTCTTCTCCTGAAAGTAAGGTAGGAGAGAATTCTTTCTCGCTTTATTAGCAAACATACGGGGTTTCCGAGGACCCGTCTGTTTTACAATCCCCGTCCAACCACAGCCTGGAAGGACTCCAAAAGGGTTAGAGCAAGCCAGGCTGCTCCCCCTCGGTCACTCAACACCTCAAAGTCCGCCACAACTTGCTCGACCATTTCAGACCTCGAAATTCAAACAGCTTCCAGGGAAACCGAAAACACGAACCCAGCGGAGGCGCCGGGAGCCGGAGCCCCACCCGCAAACAGGCTCGGAAGGGCCCGGAGCGTCCTTAAAATGCCAACCCCACCCGCTGGGTTCCCGCGGCTAGCCCAACCCCGTCCGAGGCCGCTCAGGGCTCAACTCTGGGTGGAAGAGGAGGCCGGCGCTCCTGACACTCCGGCCGGCGCCCGGGCCTCTCCAGCGCGGCCCGCTCCTCGGCCTCAGGCCTCCGCTTCAACTAGGGGGAGGCCGAAGCCCGGCGAGGCCTTACTCTCTCCCTCATCGCGTTTGTTACCTTGTGTGGGGCTGGGGGCGTGGCGGCGGGACGGGGTCGCGACAAAGCAGCCCAGCGGTGGTTGCGACAGCGGCAGCAGCAAGCAAAAGCTCCGCGGCGACAACTAGGCGACTTGGTCTGGAAAAGAATACCTCGGTCAGCGGCGAGCGGGAGAGGACTAAAGCCGGGCACTGGAAGGAGGAATAGAGGAGGCGGGTAAAGTCTCGCGAGAGGTTAAAAATCCTCGCACGACGTCGCTCGGCTCACGTGATTCCCAGCTCCCTCTAGGCCGCCGGCCCTTAATCACGTTAGGGAAGTAAAGTGGGCAGGGTTTCGTAGGAAGGAAATGACGTACTAGTATGCGCCTGGCGCCGGATGTAGGTTCGTTTTATCTTAGTTCCGGCTCGGAGTGGGGGTCTGTTGGGCAGTTACTTCAGGGCTGTGTGCCGTTGGGCACTTCTTGAGGTTCCCAGAGTGCTGGGTGGTGGGAGGAACGGGGTTTAATACAGCATTCATACTACCGGTTGGTTCTCTGAGTGTGGTCCCGGTAGCATCAGCCTTGCGTGGTATTGGGAGGAACGGGGTTTAATACAGCATTCATACTACCGGTTGGTTCTCTGAGTGTGGTCCCGGTAGCATCAGCCTTGCGTGGTATTTATTTTTTTTACAGTAATTTGTAATTTATTGCAAAAATAATTTACTATAAATACGGTTTCTCAACACCCACCTCACACCTTTGAGTCAGAAACTCTGAGGATGGCCTCAGCAACCTGTTTCAACAAGCCTTGTAGGTGATACCAATGTCTGGTAAAGTTTGAGAACCACCGATTCACAGAATAATAAAAGTCTTAGTGGCAACAAAAAGCTGATTAGATTGTGGCAGAACCTATTCGAGAGTAGATTAATTGGACTTTTCGAGGGCGATGACCCAATCTGTGGAGTCGCCCCAGGAGCCGGAGCTGTCGCATCTCCGCCTCTTCCACTTCCTGTAGCAAACAATAAAGGCCATGCGTACCGTGAAAAAGAAAAGAAAAACCTATTTTGTTAGCACTTACTGGTTTTAATTAAGTTATATAGGTTAATACCGCCTGAAGGGGGATAATCTCCAAGTTACAATCTTGAATGATAAACAGTGGTGTGACTACATCCACTTATGTTTAAAAAGAAATGCGTGTTGTAATAATATATACCATTTATGGACGGATTCACGAATCTATGTAGAGATTTGGAGTGGAAGCCACATGTTTTCACTAATAATCCTTTTTATCCCTTTAACCATACGTATATAATTTTTTCCAATTAAAAAAAAACTAGTTAAAAAAAAAGATAAAGGCCTGAGACACGAAGAGGCTATGTGAATGCCAGGAAAGAACGTTCCCTGGAGGATTGGGGTCTGTAGCTGGACCCTTAAGAAAGCCCTCCTCTAAGGTGGGTTTGTGATGATTAAGAGTGGCAGTCAGCTTGCAAGAATGGAAAATGCTGCAGAGGGCAGCAGTGTGTAGCTAGAATTAAGAGGGAAGACAAACCAGAGAGGATGTACTTTTCTTTAATATAGTAGAAATCTATTAAAAACACAATGTAGTATTTGACAACTCTTATTTCAATTGTGTATTTTAAGAACTAATGCCAGGAGGATCTTCCATGAATATAAAGTAAACTTTACAGCTGTTTAAAAATTTCTCAAATAAGAACTCTTAATGAACCCCCAAGATCAGAAAATAGGAAAATATTTATAAGCTTCAGTATAGTTTTCTGATAGCTTTTGTTTTCAGGATTGCTTTTAATCTCTCCCTGTGTGCAACATAGATTATATTTGGAAAGAAAAGTTATACCGAATGTTATTAGTTCTCACAAAGAGATAACAGTTGTGTGTACCAGACACCATTATAAACACTACATGTATTCATTTATTTTTCACTGTGATTCTGTGTGCTTTTAAAGACAAAGCTGGAGCAAGTACAAGCTTTGACTAAGAGTGTTCCTTCAAATAGGCGTTCTAACTTACCACTTCCTTTGAAGTGTCAAAATCTTAAAATATTCTCACTCAAATTTAATCGAGTTTATCTTCAAAAAGAACAGTATCTAAAACCTCTAGTTCTTTAAAGCTGGTATTTATTTTATTGAACTCAGTAAGTACATAAAATTTAAAGACTCCACATTGTCATATATGCAGCTATTTCCTTTCACTACTAAAGATAATTAAAGTATAGCCACTGCCTTTGGAAATGTACCAACTCACTGCAGAGCATAAAAGTATAGAATAAACTAGTACATGTTGGTTAAATGGGAGATTGCATTCTTTAGCTTAGCTTTTATTGTATTCCTTCTTGACTAAAAGTAGCCCCAGATTTGCCTACCTTTTTTGATATCTGTACAAATGCCTAAGGTAATGAATTAGAGATGTGTACATAGTCAAAATAACTATCTATGCCTTTTGACCTTTTTAGTCATAATAGGTGTTTTGAATGTTTGCATGGAGATTTGTTGCAGGGCAAGCTACTGGCTTTTTCTGCCTATTGAGTGTTTTGGGGTACAGTACCTTGAAAATATATCCTGAGATGACTCTTAGGTTATATCATCCACTTAAGTTTGATGGAAAAACAACCTTAAATGAATGCTGACCGATGCAGGTGCTCACCAGTCATAGCAATCCTGATTTGTTCACTGAAATCTGCATTGCCTTTCTAGTCTTAGGATGTACATTTTCAGCTATTGTATATTTCATGTGTACCACTAAAAAAAGAAAAAAGGATTAGTTTGAAAAATGATAATCTAGGCTCTACAAGGATTAGAAATGGCAGAGTCATCAAAGTTCTTTAGATCTATTTGAAAGTGGTGTTTAATAGTACTCCTACATTCTTAGTGGGATGTATTCTGAGGGCAGAAAGAACAAAAACAAAAAATCTCAAACATCACAGACTTATTTCTAACAGTACTATTAGTCATGTAATTTTAAAATTTTATGTCTACTCTAGATAAAGTGAATTATTAATAAATTTTGTTAGTTAAAACTCTAATAAGAGGAAAGAAAAAATTTTAAATAGAAGTTTTTTGGGGAAAAGCCCTCTGATGTTAAATTTGAATTTTGGAAAAAAAAAATATATATACACATATATCTTAGAAGTAATGTTACCCCAGTGGAGGGTGCCCGTATCTTGATATTTAAATACAATTCTCCACAAAAGAAACAGTATTTCTTGGGGGAAATGGTTGCTTTTGGGTCTTAGGCCCAGAAAGTACAATAGTACAAAGGTGAGCCTGGAACATCTTGCCAGAAAACAGGGAAGTGCCCCAAAACTAACAGGATCAAGTCAAAAGTTCACATAACCCAGCTTGAGGGGACTCCACTGGCTAAATATGAGTCAATCACGGCACCAAAAAGAACAATGACTGTGATAGATTGTCACATCATTAAATACATTTTAAAAATCCATAAGTGCAGAGTGATACTCAAAATCAAGGGTTGGGGAAAGGATTTTTTTTCTTTATAGATGAATGCCAGCTGATAAACATAGATGGAATTATGGAATTGGAAAAATCACCTTGTTCAGTCCCCAATAATTCAGGCAAAGGTCATCAAGAGAAGCTAAAATCCATCTTGGAAAAGGAGGTAGCGAAAAGGAGGATGTTCGCACAGTGTCAGAGTATCACTCCACATATTAATTATAAAGGGGAAAATATACCTTACAATGAAGAAATTCAGCAGTCACCAACTTAGCCTAGTGCTCACACTTAGCACCACTAATGGTAGAATAACCTGACTTTAGAGGCCTCTTGATTTGATGCAACGTGAAGTAACAGCGTTACCTATGAAGGAACCTTGCCAAAGATGCTTAACTTAAATATAATCAAGCCTTTTGACCCAACTTCCAGTTTATAGGAAATACAGGGGTAGAGGAACAAGTAAAATGACCCTGAGGGTAGAATCAGATCCAGCCCTTAATGTGGGACATAAGAAAACTGGCCTAAATTCTTCAGAAGGTCAGTGTCATTAAAAAGAGTGGGGTAAAAGATATAACAATTGAATGCAATGGGCAAATCCTGATTGGGTTTTGGTTTGGAAAAATAAAGCTATAAAAGAAAATTTGAGGACACTTTGGGAAATATCAGTATGGACTGGATATCTGATGATACTGAATCATGGTTAGTTTTATTAGGTGTGAAACTTTCTTAACTTACTTAGGAGAATGTCCTATTCAGGTATTTAGGGATGAAGTGCCATTACATCTATGACTTAACTTTCAAATAGTTCTGCCAAAAAATTATATAAAATTTTGCTAAATTCATTGTGTGTATGTACACACACACACATATATGGAGAGAGAAAGAATTAAAACGTGGCAAAATATTTAACAGTCATTGTGGAGGATGCATGTGTTTGCTCATTGTACTAATCTTTCAACTTTTTGTTGAAAAATTATGTCTCGGAATTTTCAAAGGAAAAAGATGGAGAAAAGTGTTCATAGACTAGTTAGAATAGTTTTGGCTGGTGTTGTGCATGTTGGCAGGGAATGGTGAGGAAAGGCAGCAGATAGCTGAGGAGAAATCTAGGAGCTAGCAGTAGTTTAACAAGCTCAAAAGTAATATAGGAGATTATAAAAGCTTATGTGATTGTCATAAACCAAAAGCCACAGAAAGCCAGATGGGTCAAGGCTTAGCAGGAAGATGTGGGCAGTGGAGGTTGAAGTAGTCACAGGAGCTCTTTGAATGCCAGGAAGGAAAGCATGAGAAAAAATTACTTTGACTTCCCCACATGCAAGAGAGAGTGCAGTGGGCCTTGCCCTCTGATGTGGTGACAAGAGCATTTTTCATTTTTTGGTTCTGTTTGGCTTTCTTGTATAACAGCCTCCATCAGTAGTCTTAAGATGGTCTTTTACACCCAGAGTTAATTGAATTCATCTGCATCATAGCCCCTGAAAGTACCCTCCTTATCTGGGTTTCCCCCTCCCATATTCATGTTGCCTGTTTATTTATCTTAGAAAAAGCTTATTGCATAAAAAGCAGGAAAAGCCTGGTACATTCCACATCACTTTTATTGCGCAGTAGATAAATAATAAAACAATCTTTTTTTAAAAGGATACATATTATAACAAACAACCATGGGGAGTAGGGGGATATATATTCCCAAATGTAAAGAGGAAAAAGGAGACAGTTAACATGACTTTTTGCAGAAGCCAGAATGAGCCCCAGAGTTTTGCCACAGTAAGACTAGTGGTCCATAGTTTGATATAGTCACATTTAGCCAATTTATTGGTATAGTGTCAGCAGTTGGGAAAAAAAGAACTACGCAATGGAGACCTCAATGCTCAAAGAACCATTAGGTGGCAGTAGGGACACAGGTATCTTTTGATGTCCGATTTCCCTCCCCCGCCTACCCCAGTGATGGAGCCTTAGTGAAGGAACATTGCCGAACAGATCTGTTGGGGAAAAGACAGGGAAAAACAAACAGCCAAAAAAACTATGGTTTATATTATCCAAGTGACGAAGGCCTGCTATTCATCTATGCTCAACTCCTGTTCTTGGTTTTAATATACACATTGTACTTGCTATAATTTTTTAATAAAATAACTTTATATCCAAATTCCTTTAGATCACCGTGTTCTGTTTACAACATCTCTCTGTTGTCAGTTTTAGAACATAAGCTGAAACATAAGTAGGAAGTGTGGTTCATCTCGTTCAAGACCCAGTACATTTAATACATACATGCTTCTATAGGGACACCTTCATTCTCTGTAATTAGTGATCACGAAGGGCTCTTTGTGGTCCTGGTAGGTGTAATGGGTTGGGGTTCCTGGGAAAAGGACTCAGATTTGTGTGCAAGAGGTTTATTGGGGTATACCCTTGGGAACATCACCTGCGAGAGGTAACAGGAGCAGGATGGGGCAGAGGGAGAAAGAAGGAGCTGCAACACAGTTGCAACAAAGGCCTCAGCCAGTCCTGTAGGAGCTCTGGAGCTGAGATGGCCCTTCAGAGATGCTCCCCACCTGAAGTCAAGGGAGCCAGGGCTTTATACCCACCCAAAACCGAATAATCAGCCAATAGATATGGGCTGCCCCTGTGAAGGGGGCTAAGACCAATTCAGCTGTAAACTCAGCCACCAACACTCCCTCCCTCTGGGAGAACAAGCACCTCAGTCCTGAAGAGGGAATCTGGGTAGGGCACCTAGCATCCACAGTAGGGAAGAAGGCATACTTTCCCCATGGCACCCCTGTTTTTGGCACCTCTGATGCTGCCTCTCTTGCAGAAGCTACCCATTTTAGAAACCATGAAACAATGTCACCTTCTCATTTTGTTTTCCTTGTGTTAAAAGCTAATGGAAAAATGTCTCAGCACTTCCTGCAGGTGTTTGTTTCTAATTGATTTCTGATATATACATATACATATATATATATAATGCTGTAGGAGAGCTTGTTTATGCTTAAGCATCTCAGGTACAAAGATTAAGCATTTCCATTGTTGAAGGATGCTCCAAAAATTTTTGGCACAATTGGTGATTATTTACTCTGGCACATCAAAAGCAAATAGGGCAAATTTTATAAAAAGAAAAGCCATTAAGGTAAGTTTTTTTTTTAAGGAGGAATAAATGATATGTTCTGAAAATAGCCTCTTTGCAGGCAGAAAATGCATGATCAACTGTTTATAAATAAGGGTTTTTAAATTTTATTTATTTATTTTTGGCTGTTTTGGGTCTGCGTTGCTGCATGTGGGCTTTCTCTAGTTGCAGTGAGCAAGGGCTACTCTTTGTTGCAGTGCACGGGCTTCTCATTGCTCTGGCTTCTCTTACTGCAGAGCACAGGCTCTAGGCACACGGGCTTCAGTAGTTGTGGCTCACGGGCTCTAGAGCACAGGCTCAGTAGTTGTGGCGCACGGGCTTAGTTGCTCCACGGCATGTGGGATCTTCCCGGACCAGGGCTTGAACCCACATCCCCTGCATTGGCAGGTGGATTCTTAACGACTGCACCACCAGGGAAGTCCCAAGAAGTTTTTTAAACTTTCTATTTTTGCCTGATTTTGTGTTCTTTTGTATTCTGTGATACTGATGCCCTTCTTATTCTTTTTTTCCAGTTTCAGCTAAAGGAATCACTTTTCTCCCTTATAGTAGTTTGACTAATTCTACTCACTAAATGTCTTTTGGATGTATTCCCTCTTCTCCATCCCCGTGCTGCAGACCAAGCTGCCAGCATTTCTCACCTAGCCTGATGCAGTAGCCTAAGAATGGGAATCCTTCCCTGAGATGCATCTTCCACACTTGGCTGCCAGATTGATCTTCTGGAAACACCAATCCAAGAATACTCACACCTACTTGTCAAAATCCCGTTTGTTAGCCCACCATATAAGGCCATTAGTGATATGGCCACAACCTGCTTATCAGCCTGAGCACTGACCATACTCTCCACGTATGAACCTACCCTGTTCTTTCATGCATTACTGCTTTGCCCCTAGTGTCTGTTCTACATCACATGCCTTTCCCCACTTTCCTGCTTGGAAGAATATCTTTAATGACCCAGTTCTGATGAGACTTTGGTGACTGCTCACCAGCTTTCACAGAACTCCTTGTTTCCCATTTCTGCTCCTTTAGTGTTTTATATCTAGTAACGAACACCCTGGGCTATTGGGGGTTTAGAATGGAGCTACTCTAGACATCATATCTAAGGCGCAGTGATTACATCCTGTTCCTCTTTGCATCGTCAATATTTGGCTAGGTGTGCCTGGCACTAGTAGAATTCGGTCTCCTTGAGACACATGGAGTTTGCTATCAAAAGCAAACTTTTGACAGCAGTGAACATTATATTTGACTTTGGAGAATATCCTAAAGATTTCTTGTAATTAGCATTATAATATTTTTCTGACACATGGGCATATGATATCAGTTGCCTCATAAGGTTATTACTACAGTAACATATAAGGAGTTAATGTTTTGAAGCATTTTCTTGGTGGAGAGAATTTCTGATTAATCCTAATTAATGACATGTCTCTTTTCAGGCAGTTGAAAGTGATTTTTACATTCCTGTTTGCTGGTAAGTACATAGATAGGAAAAACATGACTGTAATTGCTTGATTATGAGCAATCAATGTATCTCTGGTTTATTTTGTTTTCAGTGTTACTGATTAGGTGCCTAATTTGATACTTTCTCCACAGGCAGAGTGAATAGAACCAATTAACCTGACAGTGGAAGAACAAAACTCATGTAACTGAGACAAGAAAGTGACTACAATCTATAGATATATGTGGCCATTCGTCTTACGGTTTATGAAGAGAAAACTATTGAACACAGAGCCCATGTTTGTTTACTCTCATTTTTGCTGTGACTTGTAAAGTGCCCTGAGTTAAGTCACTTTCCTTTTTTCTGTCCCATCTAAAAAAAATGATAACATATTTCTTGTATCCTTATAAGACAAACAAGTTGATGTGAATATAATAGTTGCTTCTAACAGTTTGTGAGCCCGGGTTAAATGGTGGTGGGCTTTTTTTGGTTGTAACTGATGCTCTGTCTTGTCTTACTCCATTTTTCTTTTGCATTGCTCTCAGATCTCTATTTTATGACCAAAGGAAGACATGACAACTTGCTTGACTGACAGGTAAAACAGCACACTGGACCTAGGATCTGTAGTTCTAGTGTGGATTCTGCCTCTTACTAGCTGTGAGACCTTCAGCAGGAAGACCTTAACTTTGGCCAGCCTCCATTTCCTTATCTGAGCCCTGAGATTCTGTGATTCTTAGTTTATAGGAGGTCAAGAAAGCTGACATATGATCTTCTCTGATTAATCCAGTCCACAGACAATTACTCAATATTACCCCATCTCTCCTTCCTCTGAGTTTCTACTGAAGTATATCAAGGCTACACCATCTAACCAAATTAGTCCTCTGATGGTAAGCTCTAGTAAGGCAGGGTTCAATGTATGAAATCCCATCTCATCTCCTGCCTCCCTGCCCCCACCCTGGCCAACTCCCAGATCTAGGCATTTGTTGTAGGACTCAATTTATATATGTTGGCTAAAGGAGGAAGCTCAGGGACTCTACAGCTATCTATGAGAGTTGACTTCTTTTACCTTACAGAGGAAAGAAAGGTCATTTGGCAAGAATTTCCTTTGATAACTTCTTCCTCCAGCACATACACCTAAAAATAATTTGTGTTAATTCATCCTTGAAAAGATCGAAAAAATAGGACTATATTAAAATTCAAATCATGCATACAACCAAAAGCATCATTACGAAGTTAAAAACAAGCAACAGACCACAAGAAGGTATTTGCAAAAAGAAGTAACCAGAATATTTTTTAAAAATCCTTCATATCATTAAGAAAACAAACAAATAACCCAACAGAAAAGTGAAAAGAATGGGGAAGAGGAGAAGATATGAACAAACAATTTACAAAATGACACCAAATAGCCAATAAACATATGAAGAATACTCAAACTTATGAATAATCAGAGATATATCAACAAAAACTTATCAAATGGGAGAAAATTTTAAATTTTGAATGAAAAAAAACCACTCATGCACAATTGATGGGTATTGTTTTATCCACATTGGAGAGCAAGTTGGCTTTATCTACTGAGGGGAGACTGACATCAACAGTTGAAAAGTTAGATCTGTAGTATTTACATGGTGATAAGTTCCATGGAGAAAAATAAAGGAGAGTAAGGGGATGGGTAGTGCAAATGGAGGGCATAGGTTGTATTCATTTTACAGCAAATAGTCAGGAAAGCCTCACTGAAAAATTGACTTTGGGGCAGATATTTGAAGGGAGTAAGAAATGTGAGCCATGCGGACATCTGGTAGATCATTCCATGCAGAGGGAACAGCAAATGCAAAGACTCTGAGGTGGGAGTGTTCCAGTTTGGAACATGTTGAGTTTGAAAGGTCTATTATACATTCAAGTGGAAATGCCACAAAAGCAGTTGAATAGATAGATATATAGACGATACAGAGATAGATATCTCCCCTCACTAGAATGTAAGCTGCATGAGAGCAAGGCCTTGTCTGAGAAAAGAGCAGTGCTAGGGCAAGGACCTAGCACTGAGAAAAGAGCCTGGCATGGAATAGGTGTTCAACAAATATTTGTTAAGTGAACGTTGAAGCTACTTGAATAGAAGAGAGTGAGAAGAAAACTTGGATGAGGAAGGAACACTAGCATTCACAGGCTGGGTGGTAGAACAAGAGTCTGTAAAATAGACCAAAGTCCCAGCAGCCAAAGGAAGGAAATCCAAGATAGAATAATGTCACAGAAGTCACAAGAAGAGTTTCCATAAAAAAGGTGTCAAATATTGTGAAGATCAGGTGAGGTGAGAACTGCAGAGTGGCTCTCTGGTTTTGAGAAGTAGAAGAGCCTTGGTGACTTGGTGGATGACAGTCATTTTAGTCATATCGTACATATGTGTATATGATATGTATGTATCTCATATGTATATGAAATAAATAAAGTAGACTTGGAGAGGAGCAGGTTTGCTGGAGGTGAGAGAGAGAGAGAGAGAGAGAGGAAATAAAGGGTTTAGTTTAATTGGGGCTAGGTTAAGTGTATGGTGTCTGTTAGAGATCAGCATGGAAATATAAAGTGGGTACTTGAATTTGTTTAACAAATATTTATTGGGCACCTGGAATTCCAGGTCTGTTAACAGCAGGTAGTTTATATTGGATTGACCCTTTTGCAAATAATAATTATAAACTCTGGGGGATTATCTAAAGACATTAAAGAGTAACCAAACTAGAAACTAGAAAAGAGTTGACGCTTAGAAGGAGGGAATGGCACTAGATGAGTTTTCTGTTTGTTTTTAAAAATGATTTCTTCTGCCTGAGGGCAAGCTCCAGTCAACTCCATGCTGAGGCTTTTAGAATGTGGACAGAAACCCACAGTTTTGGTGAACTGGTTTGAGGAATTAGAAGACAGAGTTTGAAGCTATCACAGCAACTGGAAAATGTTAGTGGTCATGGAGGTATCCTAGAAAAGAGAAAACAACAGAAGAGAACCTCCAAATTCTGTGCATTAAGTTTTCCCAAACTTCTGGCTGATCTCTGAGCAATACTCATGTGAGGCAGACTTCAATCAATCCAGCTAATGATGAAAGAACTGAATAGAAATTTCAACCCTTGCCCACCACAGAGGAGAAAAACATAGTCTAACCAAGTTAACTCTTTTTTTTGTGGGAGAGGGACTTAAAAATTTTTTTATTGAAGTATATTTGATTTACAATGTTGTGTTAGTTTCTGGTGTACAGCAAAGTGATTCAGTTATAAATATAAATATATTATTTTCCATCATGGTTTACTATAGGATATTGAATATAATTCCCTGTGCTATACAGTAGGAACTTGTTGTTTATCTATTTTATATATAGTAGTTTGTATCTGCTAATCCCAAACTCCTAATTTATCCCTCCCCCACCCCCTTTACCCTTTGGTAACCATAAGTTTGTTTTCTATGTCTGTGCCATATGTTATGTTATGTGAGAGGAACATAACAGAAACCATAGTCTCTACAATATATCATTCACATTGTGCAAGCACAATCTAAAATTAGAGACAATCAAAGAAACATAAAAGTGGAACCATGTTCAAGAGAAAAGACAATCAATGATGCAGAAGTTGGGATTAGGAGACAATTATTTTAAACTAGCTATTTTAACTGTTCAAGGACATAAACAAAGATATACTCATAATGAATGAATAGACAGGAAACCTCAGCAGAGGAACAGAAACTATAAAAAGGAACCAAAAATTCTGGATGTGAAAAATACAGTATCTGAAATAAAAACTCACTCAATAAGATTAACAGGTGACTGGAAATGTTAGAAGAAAGAGTCAGTGAACTTGAAAATAGATCAAGAGAAGTGATCAAAAACTGAAGAGAGAAAAAAATATTGAAAAAATTTAATAGAGCCTCAATGACCTCTGTGTCAATATCAAAAGTTCTAACATGGTTGTAATTGTCACCCCCCAAAGAAGATGAGAGAGAAAATAATTCATTAAAAAATTTTTAGAAAATAGCAGTTAACATTTTTCCAAATTTGATGAAAGACTTGAAATTACAGATTCACGTAGCTTAGTAAATGCCAAGCAGAGTAAGTAAATTTAAAAAACAGGGCTTCCCTGGTGGCGCAGTGGTTGAGAGTCCGCCTGCCGATGCAGCGGACACGGGTTCGTGACCCGGTCCGGGAAGATCCCACATGCCGCGGAGCGGCTGGGCCCGTGAGCCATGGCCGCTGAGCCTGCGCGTCCGGAGCCTGTGCTCCGCAACGGGAGAGGCCACAACAGTGAGAGGCCCGCGTACCACAAAAACAAACAAACAAACAAACCATACATAATACTCAAACTGCTAAGAGCAAAAGATTCTTAAAAATACAGAGCACCTACTGTGTGCTAGGCCCTGGAATAAAATAATGCACAAAACAGTTGTAGTCCCTCTACTCAGAGCCAATACATTTTTAACTGAGAAAACATTTTTAAGTATCAATTGACCATTAGCCAGATTAGCCACTGATCACCCACATGTCTAAAATGGAATTTATCTTCTTTTCTCCAGTGTCCCTTCATTTCTTATATTTCCTTTTTCAAGAAATGATGTCACCTGCCATATTCTCCTGAGGGAAGCCTGGAGTCCCCCTGGGCTCATCCTTTCCTTTCTTCTCTACCTCAGTAGGACACCAACTCCATTTATTATACCAAATCTCTTTCCCCCTCACAGCTGCTGTCTTAGTTCAATCCCTTACCATTTAGAGCTTGGAAGGCTACTACATTGTCATCCTGCTCTTCTTTCAGCTGCCAGAATCATTCTTTTAAGCCCCAATTCTCATCAGCCCAAGGAGAGAAAATTTGTACACATGCTTAGGTAAGGAGACCTGAGGGTACTGAGGCATATTGGGGCTTATTTTCCTACCAAGAGGATAACTTGAGCTAAGTGTTTCACCTCCTTAGGTGAACACCTCTTTGTATGATCGCTAGCACATGGGTAGACCAGCTGACTTAAACTAGGAGAGTGGTCTTTTTCAGTGAAATTAGTTTTGTACTCTCTCCAGTTATACGTGATTGACTACCCTTATTTACTTTTTAAATCACTTTTTGTGGAATAGTATTCATGCCCATCATTTATATTCCTTGGGTCTTTGCTTCTAACCTTGATTTCATAGGCCTCCTTATGTCTATCTAGAATGGGTTTAAGCAATTCATTTGCCAAAACAAGTTCCAAATTTCTCCAAAATATTATCTTTTGCTTGTAATCACTTTCGGCTCATCAGCATTTTTTATTTCAGATCCACCACGAAGAGAAGACTATGGCATTGACACTAGGGAAATGGTTCTCTCTGAACTTAGACCAGCTCAAACTAGGAAAGATAGAACCTGCAGAAAGATTTGGCTCACCCAGCTGAACAGGGGTGAGTCATCTTTAACTCTGTAGGGATGCCTCCCCTACTGCGTCGCCCCTACCTGAGCTGCCCTCCCTCACATTCCTGCTCTTGCTTCTGCTCCATCTTCTCTCTTCCAACGTGGTTGGGTGCAGGGCTGGAACCAGGTGAGCCAGCTCTTACCTCTAACCTCACTGGCTTATGCCAGTCCTCTCTTCTGTGGCCTGGTGTTCTCTTTCTAGGAGCTCCCAGACAGTAACCATTCTCTGGTAAAGTTTATAGTGTGACACCTACCTGAAAAGTATACACATACTCTGTTTATTTCATTGCCGAAGCTAATTACCACATTAAGACATTCTGTAAATACCTCTCCTACCCAGAGTTCTCACCCTGAACCCATTGAATAATAACATAGGAAAGGCTCTTGAAACCTGGGAGAGGAATGTTCCTCAAGAGCATCCAGCCCAAGACACATATGGCAAGTCTGTTGCCAACTCCCTATTTCTGAGAAACTCCTTTAGCATGCAGGAGACCCCTTTAGAGTTCACTAAAATGCAAGTTAGATGCAACAGAAGTAGTAACAACAAAGGTATAAAAAAGAAGGAAAATAAGTTGTTACAAACAGTGAGTAATGATAGCGTTTTTTTAAAAATCAATATATGTCCACATACATCTATGCATGAGGTGCATCCATCAAAGTGAGTGGGTGATATTTGTCCAAGCCTGGCTGAGTGAGCCAGTGCAGCATGACTCACCTTCTGTGCTATCAGTAAACTGCCAAGCCTCTTGCCTGGAGTTAACAAATAAAAGAAACTCTACTCTGAATATGTCACTAGTTGAATCTTTAAAGGTAATCCAATTACCAGTCAACTTACAAACTTTCTCCATATTCTTCAGGTTGTTTCTAATCTTCCTCCTAATCACTTCTGCAGCCTGGCTGGATTTTATTGGGTTTATCTTAGTTTGCTTTGAGAAGGGATCGAAATGTCTGCTTCTCTAAGAAGATCATTGTGTATCCACCCCCCCCCCCACCTCACAACAGGTTGGGTAGAGCAGAAAGGTGATCTCATAGGGTTTTTCCACCCAATTATTCTGATTTTTCAAACACAAATATATGAAAGCCCCAATCGTTGCCTCTTAAAATCCCCTTTGTGCTCAAAGAGGAAGCTTGGTGAATAGTTTCAGCAAAGTATCAGGAATATCAGATAGCACTGATTCACCCAGTTCTGGAAACAAACCTCAGTTTCTTCAATCACTGGTTCAAGATGAGAAAACTCTAAAAATGTGAAAACTTCCCTTTGTCATGTACTAATATGGCAACAAACCAGAGATCAGCCTGTCCTCTGACAAACATGACACATGAATTTGACAAATGTTCCATCTTGTTCCACCCCAGCTCATGCTGTGCCCTTCTGGCTACATTGCTCCCCGTGTTCTCTATTCAAGTCTTATTCATCTTTGGAGGTCCCACTCTCTCCCAGTAACCTTCCCCAATTTATTGGCTTAGAGGGAGCTTTTCCTCCCCTAAACTCCTCTGGCACATATGTCAGAATGTCTTAATTGGCATTTAGTTGATTTCCAGGGTAGAGATTGTGCTGAATTCTTATTCTCACACCTATGGGGTGCTGGTGCTTTACTTATAGCACTGGTGTGCAATGTTGACTGGGCATCAGAATCACCTGTGCAGCTTTTAGGAATTACAAATGTCTGGGTCTCACAACAGAGTTTCTGAATCAGACTCACTACTTAGGTGATTCTGATTTACCCCTGGAATGAGAACTACCACTTTGCCATCATTGTAAGGATTACATGAGCTAATATGTGGACAGGCACTTTTTCAAAAAAAAAACTATAGACTTTCATTACAAATTATGACTTGAAGTGAATGCTATGGCTGCTCCCTAGCCCCACCTTTAGCCCTTAGACCCAACTCCCTTCCTTTCTAACAGAACCTCTGTATGTTCAGAGGGCCACCCCTCCTCAACACAGTCCCCTTACTTCAGAGGAAGCCCACCCCATCCTCACTGTGTGTTGAGGGGCTGAACGGTCTGAGGCTAAGTCCATGGTTCAGGAATGGGTGTGTGACCCAATTCTGGCCATTGAGAAGCAAGAGGAATGCTGAAGACTTTGGGAAGGGTCTTCCTCTTTACTCTTTCTTCCGCTATTACCTTAGTTGTTACTAGCAGCCACCCTATGGTCTTTCTCTCTCCCTCCCCTCTGTCTTTTCCAGAGGGGAGAAAAAAGTTTAGGATGAAACTGTGAAAAATCCTGGATCCTTAATGGTGGGACAACAAACCTGAGTTGATCGAAATTTGGACTTCCACTTACATGAAACAATAGATACCTAATTGTTTAAAATGGTTCTGTTACTTGTAGCTGAAGTATCTTCCCAGGTATACTTGTTCTCATTCCTTCGATCCCAAGTATCACCTGGAGCAATGCCTTCTTTAGTAAATGCTCAATAAGCATTTGTTGAATGAGTGAATGAATAAGCACATAGGAGTGCCTATATATGCCAAATACTGGAGATATAGTAACTAAACAAAGTCCCTGTCATCATGGATCATTTTGTATTCTGGTGGGAATAAAACTGCATTTGTGGGTCAGGTTAGCAGCTTCTCTACAGAAACAAGCTGTATGTTTCCACTTTGTAAGGAGATGGGTTCAACCATCTTAGTTAGAAGAGTAACACTTGTGCCAAAGGGTCGCTGCTCAGGAATTCACCTGACCACAAGAGTGACTTTCTTTTCTTTTTTAATTAATTAATTTATTTATTTTTGGTTGCATTGGGTCTTTGTTGCTGTGTGCAGGCTTTCTCTAGTTGCGGCGAGTGGGGGCTATTCTTTGTTGTGGTGCATGGGCTTCTCATTGTGGTGGCTTCTCTTGTTGTGGAGCACAGGCTCTAGGTGAGCAGGCTCAGTAGTTGTGGCACATGGGCTTAGTTGCTCTGCGGCATGTGGAATCTTCCTGGACCAGGCCTCGAACCCGTGCTCCCTGAATTGGCAGGTGGGTTCTTAACCACTGTGCCACCAGGGAAGCCCCAGAGTGACTTTCTGAAGTTAAAGAAAAAGGAAATGACAAGTGGAATCATGAAGAATACTTTGTTTCCAAGTTTATGATTTAGAGGAAAAACTACAGTGCTCTTATCACTATACCTCAGCCTCAGAGCAAAAGACAGGTAATTGCGAAGGACCAAATGGGGAGTAACAATCTGAAAGGGTTAGGAAAATGTAATTTTAATAAATGAATGGAATTTGGAGAAGGGAAACCAATGACCTACTGAGTATCAATCTGTGAGTATGTGAAAGGTAACCACAAGAGGTAGCGATCGGCTCATCTCCGATTCTTCCCTCTGTGTGAATGCAGGCAAAGGGAGGATGTCTTCCCCTTAGAGATTGTCCAGTGCCAGTTTAAAGTGGGGATTGGCCTTCCTTAGAGATATTTTAGTATAGGATAGACTCTCGTTTAAGACCACCTTAGATGTATTCTTTGTGTATGTTATAGGATGACCTCATTCATTTTCTGGGGTAGTGAACGCTGGTGAGGGTGAATGCAGCCATCACTGAAGATTAAGGAAGGAACCACCTGGTGAGGGAAATGATTGATGTGAAAGCAGATTTTGGGCAGCAACAGGCCTAATGATTCAGCTAGCTGGTCAGAAAACAAATTCAGAGGGATAATGTAGGAAGGAGCAGTCCAGCAAAATGAGTTGAGGGGCAAAATCAGAAAGATTAATGATGATGCAAAGCAAAGGTAAACACTCTAGACCTACGGAGATGAGGGCTTCAGGGAGCAGGTGTCACTGAAGCCTGACACCAGGGAAATAAGAGTCAAGGACATTGACGCTAAGGTTCTGAGGTCAGGTCTTAGTAATTAAACTCAGCACCAGCTCACAGACAGGAGACTGACAAAGCATAACCCCTGCCGGGATAGAAAGTGTCACATAGACCTTGTGAGATAAGCTGTGGTCAGTGCTGTGTAAACGTTCAGTGGGTGAATGAGCTCACCAGGCTGTCATGTAAGATGGCGGCGATCAGACAGTTCTTCATCCTTACGCTCTAAAATTGTAGGTTCTTCTGGAACTGGCAAAAATTTCAGTTCTCTGAAACAAAAAGACCATTGTAATGGACATCTTTTCTCCCCCCACAGCTTGCATCTCTTCCCCTGGTGATAGCACTGCAGTTTCCTTTGGGAGACCACTCCTCCTTGGCTCTCAGGTGATGCCAACTCCCAATCACACTCTCCCATCTAGGAGTGCATGAGTGACTTGGTTTGACTAATTAGCATACTCCATCCCTCTAGACACAGTGATTGGTTCAGGGAAGGCACATGACCCAAGTTGGTTCAATGAAAGTCAATTCTGAGATTTTTGCTGGGACTCCTGGGAAGAGGCAGTTCTCTTTCTGCTGGGGCTCCTGAGCTGTACAATGTAGAATGTAACCACAGAGCTGGCAGGAGCCACTTCATGGAGAGGACTTGCCTGCAAATGGAACCAACCCAGAGGCAAAGAGAGCTAAGGGAGGAAGAGGGAGGGAGAGATTGAAAGACAATTATTCGGATGATATAATTTGAGTCTCTGGAACCAGCTGTGCCTGAAGACAGACCTAGCCTTTTCTGTTACAATTAAGATAACCTGAATTGGATTTCTGTTACTTGTGACTTATTATTTATCATTGAAATGATAAATAATAGAGACCATATTATGATAAATAACTTTGCTTCCCCATCTTTTCAGGTGAGTTGATGAGATCCAGCCAGTCAACTTATGTTGTGCTTTCTATTGCCAAATACTGTTCTGAGCACTAGGGATACAGCCTTGAATAAAATAGAGTCCTTGCCCTCAAGAAATTTGCCTTCTAGCAGGAGGAGACAGCCATTAAACAAGTCAACAATAAATAAGAAAAGTTTAGGTATAGATAAGAGCTATCAAGAAGATTAAATAGGATCGTGAGTAGGAGAGGCCATTTTTAGTGAGGGTAACCAGGGAAGGTCTCTTGGAGGAGACGGTGACATTTGAGCTGAAGTCATAATGTTAAGAAGAGACAGCTGTTCAAAGATTGGGGAAGAATGCTCCCAGCAGAAAGAAGAGCAAATATAAAGGCCCTCAGACAGGAACAAGACTGACCTGTTCAGGGGATGGAAAGAAGGTGAGGGTGGCTGGAGTGTCCCGAGTGATGGGACAAGTGGAGGGAAGTGAGACTAAAAAGGGACTAGTTTGGGACAGACCCCTTGACCTTGTGAGAGTTTGGATTTTATTCTGGATGCAATGGGCATTCACTGGAGTGCTATCAGAACCTGACTTACCTTTTAAAAACATTATTCTTATTGTCGGGTGAAGTTTGGACTAAAGGAAGACAAAAGGGAAGTAAGAAAGACCTATTAGGAGATAATGCAATGGTCCAGGCAAAAGATGATGGAGGGGCTGTGAACTAGGGTTGGAGCAGCAGAGATGGAAATGGAGAAAGGTAATTGTATTTAGGATACATTTTGGAGGCAAAGCCAATAGGATGTATGAATGGATTAGAAGTGAGTTATGAGGGAAAGAGATGATTCAATATGATGACTAAGTTTTAGCCTGAGTAGCTAGGTGGATTATGGTGCCATTTACAAAAATGAGAAAGCCACATTGGGGAGATTTGGGGTAGGAAAGGATCCATAGTTCTGTCTCAGCCGTGTGAGACATCCAAGTAAAGATGCCAAGGGAGCAGTTGGCTAGCCATATCTGGAGTTCAGGGGAGATGTTTAGTCTGGAGATGTTTATGTGCAAGTCATAGACATATAGATAGACTAGATGAGTTCACCCAACTAAAGAAGAGAAGTCAGATGGTCAAAAACAGAGCCCTGGGCTCTGCACCATTCAGAGGAGGAGATAAGGAGCAAAGGAGAATGAAGAAAGGCCAGTGAGGTAAGAAGAAAACCAGACAAACACGATGTTACAGAAGCCTAGATAAATGTTTCAAGAACAAGACAGATGTCATCTAAGTTGAATGCTGCCCAGAGGTTGACTAAAATGAGGACAGAGCACCGACTGTTGGCTTTGGCAAGATGACCCTGTTAAGGGACCTTTCAGTGGAGGGATAAGGGTGAAAGCAAAGAGAATAAAGCCAGAGGAAAACACCCAGGTGGTGCTCTAAGGCTTGCTGGCCAGTTCTAGACATGTGGAATGTACTGACAAGCCTTTGTTAGGGATAGCCTGTCTTCTTTTTTTCCCCAAGAGTCAAATATTTTTAAAGTTTATTTTTAGTTTACATACAATGAAATGCACATAGCTTAAGTGATGACTTTCTTTTATTGAGGTAAAATTCACGTAACATAAAGTTAACCATTTTAGAGTGAACAATTCGGTAGCATTAAGTACACCACCATGTTGTGCAACCATCACCTCTATCTAGTTCCCTAACATTTCCCTCACTCCCAAGGAAGACCCCATACTCCTTAACGGGTATGGGGGTGTCCTTTGGGGATATGTTTTTTTTTGGCTAACCCGCATGTGGAATCTTAGTTCCCTAACCAGGGGTCAAACCTGTGCCCCCTGCAGTGGAAGCGCAGAGTCTTAACCACTGGACTGCTGGGGAAGTCCTGGGATATGCTTTCTTAATACACCATTTAATGCACTCCAAGAAAGCAGATTTGTTTTTTAGCTCTGAATAGCTAAAATCCACATAAAACAGTTCTTTATTGAAAGGACATCGGCCAAGCCAAAGTAAACTATCGTGTAAGAAGTCAGGATTGTGGCTACCCTTGAGAAGGAGAGAGTTTGTAGTGAATGGAGGGAGAGAATCAGGGGGGTTTCTGGGGTGCTAGAGATAGTCTGTTTCTTGACCTGGGTGCTGGTTGTGGAACCGAGCAGGACCCTCTGGGACTCCCGGGCCTGGAAGCCTTTCTGTTTCCCCGTTCCTTGTTTGTAGGGAACAGACCCCAGCCTCCCTGACCTTCCCTGAGTTCCAAAGGGAAGATTCCAACAGTTGCTAATCAGGGAAGGGAGGGGATGCAGAGACAAGGGAGGAACAGCCCAGAAACAGTAGTGCAGCCTTGGGGCAGGGTCCTGGTTCCTCCTCAAGTGATACACATATCTTTAAGCTCTTTATAGAACAAACCTGAACAAATGGAAGGTGTCAGCATTCTTCAGAAGACCACCAGAGACCAGATTAAAGGAACCAGAGAAACTCATCAAAGTATTACCTGAGACCAGATTAGAGTGCAAGCCCTGCACACACCCTAACCTTATCAGCAACCCCACCCTTGAACTATTGCTATAAAACTCCTCACCAAATCCTCCCGGGTTGGGACACACAGTTTTCGAGGGCAGGAGCCCGCTGTGTCCCCCTTTGCCTGGCAAAGCAATAAAGCTATTCTTTTCTACTTCATCCAAAACTCTTGTCTCCAAGATTCGATTCGGCACCAGTGCACAAAGGCCAAGTTTTCGGCATCAGCTGCATGGATGTATTCACTTAACAATAATTATTCAAGCTGCACAGTTATAATATGTACACTTTTCTGTATGTATGCTTCAAGTTAATTTTTAAAAATAGATAAGGAATCAGGATGCCTGGGCTTTAGCTCCAGCCTGGAGGTGACTAGCTGTGTGATAATAGGCAAGCCACCTAACCTCTTTGGAACTCAGGTCCCCTCACCTGTAAATGAAGAGGATTGAGCCAGATGCCCTCCAAGGTCCCTTCTACCTGACATGGTTCCACATGTGGTTTCCTCCGTTTGAAGTAGGGCACCTGTGCTGCTGAAATCAGCCTGAAACCTTGCTGAACTTGGCAGAGAGGGAGCTGGGCCTTTTTTGCGTTCCTCCTTAGTAATTAGGCGGCTGGATGTTCAAGCAGTATTGTTATTTTAAAAAATCAATTAGCTGAATAAGAAAATGCCATTGAGACAAATCATGCCTAGCATGATTCCAGCTGGGTAGGAAGATAATGTGGTCAAATCCAGAAGGGGAAAATATGTTTCTGATATATTGGAACTAATCCATATATTTAAAACTGCATATGGGACTTCCTGGCAGTCCAGCAGTTAAAACTTCACCTTCCAATGCAGGGGGTGCAGGTTCGATCCCTGGTCAGGGAGCTAAGATCCCACATGCCTCACGGCCAGAAAACCAAAACATAAAACAGAAGCAATATTGTACCAAATTCAATAAAGACTTTAAAAATGGTCCACATCAAAAAAAATCTTAAAAAAAAAAAAGCTGCATAGGAGAAGATGGAGGCTTTTAATTTTTTTTTTTTTTAAGTTTTGTAGGGGAAGAAACTTCACACACTTACTTGTGATTTGTACCCACTGCTGCATTATTAACAAGCCACTGGCTCTGCAATGACCACATCCCTATTTCCTCCTTTTAGAAAAAGTTTAGTTTAAAAAAAAAATGCTTCTAGGACATCTGGAATGTTATCAATCAGTATTCCTATCTCTGGGATTAAACCTGGAGAGTCTATGAAACAAATTAAATGAAACAAACATTTTTTCCTATACTCCTCTTGTTCATTATTCCAATAACTGCATTTTGCTAGTCAAGCAGAAAATATGATATTGTTGTGTTTGTTTCTGAAGATTACCTGGTCTGTGTCCTGCATTAACCAGGTAACTCTGGGCCAGTTTTTGTTTCTTTGTTTGTTTTGGCTGTGTTGGGTCTTCGTTGCTGCATGCGGGCTTTCTCTAGTTGCGACGAGCAGGGGCTACTCTTCGTTGAGGTGCATGGGCTTCTCATTGTGGTGACTTCTCTTGTTGTGGAGCACAGGCTCTAGGCGCACAGGTTTCAGTAGTTGTGGCATGTGGGCTCAGTAGTTGTGGCATATGGACTTAGTTGCTCCTTGGCATGTGGGATCTTCCCAGACCAGGGCTCAAACCCATGACCCCTGCATTGGCAGGCAGATTCTTAACCACTGTGCCACCAGGGAAGTCCTGGCCCAGTTACTGAAATTTCCTGAGCCTTAGTTTTCCTTTCTGTGAAAGAAGATACTGTTAGTACCCACCTCAGGGTATGTGTGTGTGTGTGTACACATGTGTGTTTGTACACGTGTGTGTGCATAGGCACACAGGCAAATTCGTTTACATAACCCATGGAAAATGCTTTGCTCAGTGCCTGACATATAACAGGCACTCGCTAAATATTAGGTGTTTTTACTCTGGGGAAGAAGAGGCGTTCTTATGTCTGTGGGGAAGGAGCAGGGCAGGGTCAGGCAGCCGAAAGTGGGTCTGACCATTTTCCTTTTGTGTGGCCTTGGGGACCCCTGCCCCCAAGGGCTCTTGGCCACTGTGGCTCTCACAAGACCCCAGCAAGGCCTTTAGACTTCTCTGTGCTTGTCAGTTTTTAGTCCCTGCTTGTTGCACTTTAGAACCACAAATAGCCCTGGAGAGAGGGAGTCAGAAGTTCTGGGAGTAATGTATGGTGACCACACCCATGCCACCACAGCTGGTGACAACAGGCCTTTAGCATAATGGAAGGCATTTGGGGATCTATTTTTCTCTCACTGCACAGAGCATTACTCACCTCACTCCTCTGTGTCACAAGGAAGGAGGAAGGAGGGGGACACGATAAATTGTCAAGGATGAGTCAAGTTTCGACAGAGCATCTTTGCTCAGAAGGCAGTGACTGCTGTTTCTTTTGCATTCCTGAGATTCAAATTGCAAAGCAAGTCCCAAACTCCTGTTTCTTTCTTTCTCTTCTTCTTTTTTCGTCCCCAGGGAAGGACAGCAACTGGAACTGTATTTTGATTGTGTTCTTTCTAGGTTAGAGATTGAAGGAAAATGATACTTTCAGAGCAGGCTTCTTTAGGGCCCCTGTGATTGTGTGGTTTTTTTAAAAATATATTTCTATTATACTTTTTTTTCTTCGTTTTTCGGCCGTGCCACACAGCATATAGGATCTTAGTACCCTGACCAGGGGTTGAACCTATGCCCCCTGCAGTGGAAGAGCAAAGTCCTAACCACTGGACCACTGGGGAAGTCCAGGGCCTCTGTGATTCTTGATCACAAACGCAGGCTGGTTGTTTGCCGCCTCAGCCTCTCACCTTCTGTTAAGACATCAACTCCCATCTTAGCTCTTCTGCCCTTCCTTCCCTTCTAGCAGTGGCCACGATCATGCAATGGTTTCTCAACTGGCTCTAGATTAGAGATGAGCCTGGAGAACTTTCTCTTTCCCGCAGGTGTACCACCAAATCGCTGCTGTGTTCATTTCAGGTAAGAGGCTGGTTGATTCCTACATAGGCGTAAGTGCCTCTTCCTATGGCTCTGATGTCCCTATAAAGCGCTCTCTTCTCAGGGTAGCATGAGGTCTTTCCCCAGGAGGTATCAAGAGAGAGGAATACTAAAGGGAAGGAAGAGATGTGATCAGTTTTATGATCATTTGGTGTTTAAGCTAAAGGATTTTTCTTATAACACGTTGTATTTGCATATATTTTCTTATTTCCATGGTGCAAAGCAATGGAAAGATCGGAAGGAAGATAAGGGATAGGGTCAAGTTCAGGGTGTAGGGCAGGAAGGGGAGCATATGACATTGTTGAATTAACCAGCCTTCTGTCTGGCATGAGACGTATTTTGAGCATCTCCAAAGACCACAGGAAACAACATTGCAGAAAACATTGATTTTAACTGAACTGGTGTACTTGAGGCCTGCGGTTCCCAAACTTGGCTGAGCGTTAAGAGGTACGGGGAGCTTGCTGATGATGTAAGCTCTGGGCCCTGGGCCAGGGAATTCTGAGTCCCTGGTGTTGGGTGGGAATCTTTATTTTAGAAGTTCCCCCAGGTGGTTCTGATGACAGGTCAGGTTTGGGAACTAACTGAGGCCACATTTTCAGGAGAGATGGTCACATATCATGTACCATCAATAAGGCAGTTCTGTTTTATTCCTAAACCTTTTGTTGTGACATGTAACACACATTCAGAAAAACACACAGATCAGAAATGTTGTTCAGAACAAATACCTGAGTGTTTACCTCTCAGTTGAGAAACAGAACATTGCTAACAGATGCATTTTGGGGCAACTACACAAAATCTAGAACATTTTTCTATTTATAAATCATTGGAGCTCTTCCATTCTGTAGCACCTGAATGTGAGCCTTGGGTTTTAGGTGTATCTCTGCTACCCTCAGGCTTTTCTCTGATTTAAGGAGCTGACTTTTCATCCTTCAGAATCTTGCACTTGGATCCTGTAATTAATCAGGAGTCAGAATTTTGCTTCAAACCCCAACTCCTCTGCTTGCTGGCAGTGTGGTCTTGGGCAAGTTACTTTCCACCTCTGGCCCTTAGATTCCTCCTCTGTAAAATAAGAAGAATAACAATATCTACCTCATAGGATTTTGCAATCCTTAAATTTACTGAGCAAACTCAGTATTGCCTAGCAATCGACAATTTTTCTTTCAGAACCCGTTTTCACTTTGCTCCTCTCCAAAACGTCTCTTCCCAGAAATTATCCTCTCTCTCCCCTGTATCTGGGCCCTGTGCCAGAGACCTGTGTCATGTCCATCTGTATAGAGACATGCTCTCTTCTATCTTGACTTAAAAGGAAACAGGCAGGGCTTCCCTGATGGCGTAGTGGTTGAGAGTCCGCCTGCCGATGCAGGGGACACGGGTTCGTGCCCCGATCCAGGAAGATCCCACATGCTGCGGAGCGGCTGGGCCTGTGAGCCTATGGCCGCTGAGCCTGCGCGTCCGGAGCCTGTGCTCCACAACAGTGAGAGGCCTGCATACCGCAAAAAAAAAAAAAAAAAAAAAAAA
>NW_020174301.1:1369563-1390743 GCF_003031525.2 Neophocaena asiaeorientalis asiaeorientalis
AAAAGAAAAGAAACAAGCAAACACAAAAAAAACCCTCCTTGACCCCATATCTCTCTCCTGACATCACCTTATTTTTCTGCTTCCCTTCATGGCAAAGTTTTTGTAATTACCGTCTCTGCTTATTCAGTCTATGGTTGAATCTGGGCTTCTGTAAGCCACCCCTAAGCCACAGAGAGCCACACCTGTCAAGATGACCAGTATTGTCTGCATTGCCCCAGTCCAGTGATAACTGTTCTCTTCTGAACTTACGTAGCCTTTCAGCAGCATCTGACAGAGTTGACCCTGCTGAGAGTTAGAGGCAAAGGCTTTTAGGTGTGGGAAACTGCAAGAGCAAAGGCCCTGAGATGGGGACAAGCTTAATGGGTTCAAGAAACAGAAAAAAAGGCTGGTATGGCTAGAGCACAGAGAGGGAAGGGTGGGAGCTGAGAAGGCAGAGGTCCAATCACGTGTCAACTGGAGTGAAGCTTCAGCACTGGGCCTTGTGCAGAGCAGGTGCCCCGTGTTTATCACTGTTATAATTAAGAGCTTAATAGTGCCAAGTGGGAGAGGTAGGAAGGGAGCTGGGCAGGGAAATGAAGAGAAAATTCCAGGTTTTGAAGAGCTTTCCCCCTAGTTGAGGGTCTAGATTATACCTGTCACATAGGTAACGGGAAAAGCAAGCCCGTGAGCTGATTTCTTGATGGTCAATCTGTTGTCATCACCTTCCCTCCAACACTAACCCTGCACACACTTTCTTGGTGAATTGTATCCCATCCAGTGATTCTCTCTGGATAATTAAGGTTTAGTTTTTCACTTGAAAGGGAAGAAAAGTGGGCTATGAGTCTCAGTGAAGAAAGAGATGACTAAGAAGATACCAACCATGAGATCACAGTGTGGGCTGGGGACAGAGACCAACCTCTGCTTTTCCAGACTACTCAAAGTCATCTCCTCCAAATAAATAGTAGCTGATCTCTGCTGTTGTTTCATTTGGGCCAAGCTGCAAATCACACAAAAGAAATCAGGCTCTGGAAGCAGCCCTTTGGATTCCTGATGCAACACATGTGACCTAAGGCGAGTGTGTTTTTATCCTCCTGGTGTCCTTGCCACGCACATCCCTATCACAGGCACACCTGCAGGCACACACACGCAATCACACATACACACACTTACACACACAATCTATGCACATATACCCTCAACACCCAGATATTTAATGCACATAGACACTCAACACACACCCTCAACACACACAACATACAAGCACAACACACATACTCAATATATACAAGTACATACACTTGATACACATACATACTCAACTGATACACAGAGCAATACACACACACACACACACTCAGCACCGACACAGTCAAACACTCATGCAAACGTTCATGCACAATCTGAGCATTCATGATCCTAGTGGACTATGAAATTCTTCCCATCTCTATACCTTTATTGCCCAGCAACTGAAAGTGGGCCAGTGTGGAAAACTGAAGTGAGTCAGGAAAGACTCACCACTTTCAATTATAATTTGATGCCGCTTATCTGCCAGATCAGAGTCTAGTGGAAAGGAGATCGAGAAAAATGAGCAAGTAATTCTTGTACATGAGGACACAACTGACAGAGTGCACTCTCTTTTTCTATCTCTGTCTCTCTGGCTGTCTTTTTCTTTATCTCTGATCATGGGAAAGTTGGCCCGGAAGGGTGACCCATTTAGAAATGATCTCAACAAAAAGTTAATGGGTACTATGATGTTTAAAGGGATGTGTTTGAAATAGGCCACCCTGAGTTTACTCCCACAAAGCTTGAAAGTTTAGAGAATATTCCAGATACCATCTAGGCAAATTAATTGACGTTGGATGATGTGAAACCAAAACTTTAGTGAAGAATTCTGTGAACAAGTGGAATAGAAGATTTCGCCTTATCTAAAATTAATTTACTTTCATTTCCAAACTTGGACACTAGCAGACTTCTTCCTCAAAATGATAACCCCATAGAGCCTCCTGGGTGATGGCATGTAAACAAGTAGGATCACTGTGTTCCCTGTTTTTGATTCTGGTAGACCACTCATGTGGCAAGAAATATGCTAGGGAAGAACAGATTCTGTTCTTAATCCGGTTGTTTCCAGACTTTTCTGCCTGAGGACATTTTGTCGTTACACTAGTTTTCTAGTGTTCCTCTTTTTCATGTCTGGTAGCTCAATTTTTTTTTTCTGTCATGCTCAATTTTCAGCACTCCAGGACAGTGTGATATATTTACCCTCTCCATTTTAGACTCTAAGGCGTCTGTCAAGTGTCTCAATGTGTCTGGCTCAGTACAGGTGCTTCATTGAAGAAAATCTAGCAGAGTATTAAAAGTCAAAGTGACAGAGAAGGACAATTGTTTTAGTACTTTTAATGTTTCTAAAACATTTTTAAATTTATATCAATCTTATTTTATTTTAGAGGATATCTATTTGCCACTGACAGAAAACAAAACAAAACTGGTTCATCACCATTAGATAGTCTGAGAAGCAATGAAATAGACAATGTTAAAACCGAGGCATTCTGTTCATGAAAAGACACATACGGAGAAACTAGCCCCAGAATGGAGAAAAAAAAATGTTTGTAGCACAGTAATTGTTAAAGGAGTTATAAGACTCAATTCAAATAAAAATGGGCCCAAGGGCTTCCCTGGTAGCGCAGTGGTTGAGAGTCAGCCTGCCGATGCAGGGGACACAGGTTCGTGCCCCGGTCCGGGAAGATCCCACATGCCAGGGAGCAGCTAGGCCCGTGAGCCATGGCCGCTGAGCCTGCGTGTCCGGAGCCTGTGCTCTGCAACGGGAGAGAGTGAACAGATATTTACATTAGAAATCCTTATGCCTGGTGAGCACGTGCGGAGTGGTCAACCTCACTATCACCAGGGGAAATAATATTAAAGCCACAATGAAAGCCACAGAGCCACCAGATCAACAGAAACAAAGCTTCATAATTCCAAATGTTGATGAGGGCGCTCAGCAGCGGGAGCTCTCTGGCGGGAGCGTAAACCAGCCAAAGCCTTTGGAACACTCTTTGGCAGCATTCGCTAAAGCTGAGCCTAAAAAGCTGGATTCGTGAGCCACAATTCCACTCCAAGTCCTAGTCCTAGGAAGTAACGACAACTTGTGCACAAACCCGATGACGAAAGCAGCATGATTTGTGATGGTTGCAAAGTGGAAACAAGCCATATGACGACCAACAGTGGACTGGAAAAGTAGATGCTGTGCTCTTTACACTATGAAACAGTAAACAGCAGCAGAGCCCATCAAGCCACAGCTTTAGACAATGACGTCGGCAAAGCGCATAGGATGCACCCTCTGTCGGGACATCTCAGGACATTTCAGGGTCAGACTCTCCTACAAATTCAGTAACATTTCGTGCTGCAGTCATTTCTGTCTTCAGAGTCCCTGCTTGACGCCCAGATGCTGTGGGAGTGAGAGAGGGTTCTTGAAAGGGTCTTGGGCCACGGGAGTCCAATGCTGTGGTGTTGTGTCACTCTTGTTGACAGCATTCGACCTGCTGGTTCTTGAACCACAGGGGCTGGTTCAGATTGAGTCGTTAGGCCTCCTGTTGCTTGTAGGCTGTCTGCCCTTCTCAAAGTGTTTCCCCAGCTGCTGTTGCTGTTCCCTGGTGTGGACCCTGTGTTCCTGGTGCCACCTCCTCTGGGGCCTGGTGATGGTATGGGGCCCATGAGATTCTTAAGTTCTTACATCCTTCATTCCTCTGTTCACTCCCCTTGAGCTTGGTACATTTTTTAATGGTTTTTCTCTCAATTGTATTTCAAGCCATATACTCGTCCAGAATAGGGTCCCCCAGAAGCATTAGAGAATGAAGCAGTCATGGTTCTAACCTCTGTGGACATAGCCCAGACTGACTGGGTAGAGACACACAAGGAAATGTTAAGACATTGAATGAGGACCGAGGACCTACCTTTTCCTCCAGGGAATAACCAGCCTCCTCTTTTCCTTTCCAGCTGCAGGCCCCCCATAGTTCTACTCCTTAACCATGTCTTTCAATCCCACCCCAAAGATCTCATTTTAATTTTGCCTAATTGCTCCAATAGGTCTTGTGGTTTTGTTCCTTCCGAGATCTCTCAAAATTGACTCCCAATCTGCCCACCATCCCTAATCAGCATCCTAGTAGAACAAGCCCCAGCCTCAGCTTTTGGAAGAAGCCAAGTTACAAATCAGCTCAGAGCTCTGTGGTGGCTTCACACTGAAGTGGGTACGTGTTTATAGCTTTTAATTGTTATATTGCTTTTTTTTTCAAGTTAGTCTAATTAAAAAATATAAAATAGGTAAAACATGTGCATTATACAAAATTCAAAAGGTAAAAAGGGGGGTAAAGGGAAAAAAAGTCTCATGCTCTCATTCCTGTCTCCAGCATCCCCAGCCCACTCTCCAGAGGCAACAATGTCACTAGTTTCTGCCAAAGACAGTCTGCATATGCAAGATTACATGTATAGATAGCCTTGGTCTTTTTAAAAACCTAAACAATGGCATGCTGCATACAATGTTTGCCTTTTTACTTGAGAGTTCTTGGCAATTGGACATTTAGCTCTGCCTTGTTAAAGGCGTCATACTACTCCACTGTATAGAGATTCCAACTGGGGGACACCTGGGATTTTTCCTGATTTTTGTCTGTTACAAGGCTGCAGTGAAATAAGGACCTCTCCGTTTCAACTGTCCTTCTCTGGACTGAGTTTCCCTGGAGAGTTATTAAAATGCTTAACTTTCCTTTCAAGAAAAGAGGATGTGGGAAGGGAGGGGTCTTCTGCAGGCCTGCTGGGAAAACAGGGCTCTTCTGTCTACTACCCCGCCCCCTTGAGAGAGCTTCTTGTCATGTGGAGGTGATGTGGGAAAACTCCCAGAAGAATGGTTTGCACGCAATGCAGTAACACATTGGTCAAGGTACTTTAAGAAGCTAAAAACATTTTTTAAATTTAAAAACAAAGTTTTAATTTAAATTTTTCTAAAAATAAATTTTAGGGACTTCCCTGGTGGTCCAGTGGTAAAGAATCCACCTTCCAATGCAGGGGGCGCAAGTTCGATCCCTGGTGGGGAGACTAATATCCCACGTGCCGCAGGGCAACTAAGCTTGTGGGCCACAATTACTGAGCTCGTGCCTCAACTAGAGCCCGCCTGCCTCAAACTACAGAGCCCATGCGCCCTGGAGCCCTTGCACTGCAACTAGAGAGAGAAAACCCTCATGCCACAACTAGAGAGAAACCCACGTGCCACAATGACAAGCCTGGGCCACAGTGAAAGATGCCATGTGCTGCAACTAAGACCTGATAGAGCCAAATAAATAAAATAAAATAAAATAAATAAATATTTTTTAAAAGAAGAAGTCAAAAACATTATACGGGTATAAGGTGTGACTGTAAAGTAATGGGGCAGATTCTACTGGAATCATGTGCTGGAACCAGCCACTTTGCTTTATGCTTGGATAGGTGATACCCAGAAGATTGAGAACACCTAATTCAGAATAACTCAGGGGAAAACTGGAAATATATTGTCTCGCGTACAAGTCCATAGTGTAGAGCTGGCTTTAGGAACCACTGGATTCGAATGCTCAGATGATGTCCCAGGACTCAGTTCCTCTGTCTTGGCTTCGCCTTCTGGTGTATTAGCTCTGTTCTCAGAGGTCTACCCCTTGCGGGGACAAGATGCCATAGCAGCCCAAGCTTCAGCTCCCCTTCAGCTTTCACACAACAAGAAAGAATCATCTTTCCTAGTAGCTGTAATTGAGTCTCCTTGATGCTGATTGGCCAGTCAGGTGGCTGTCCCTGAACCAGCCAGAGAATGTGATTCCCTGGTTGCCCCAGTCCTGATGTCCCAGTTCTGAGACGCAGGTCAACATCAACTCCACTGGAACCCCTTGGACTGAGAGGAAAAGAGTGGATATCTGAACATAAACCCCATGCTATTCTGGCATTAAGTGACATAGACACTGGGCCAGCAAGAAACTACACATTTTCATCACACTCAGGACTTACTGTTCATGAGCCTGTCATTTCAAACTTCTGGCTCAGAGAGCTGAGTTCCCTTTAAGGGATTTCTCCACGTTCTGTTTTACGGGGTGGTAGAAACAAGCAATTAGATGCATGTGTGTGGCAAGAAGAGTGTTTATGTATTGAAATGAACTTTTAAAATGTTTCTTCCCTTATGAGACCCAAGAAAACTCTTCTTCCTGTCAAGTAAAGAGGTTTGCCCTATAAAGAATGAATGTAGTTCTTAATCAGAGTTACAGGGAAAGCAAACACAAAAAGGCTGAACGTCTTTCCTCTGTATGACTGAGATCAGGTGTAGAAAACCCTACAATATGTGGAAGGACATTTAAATCAAAGAGAAAAAAAGCAATTATTGTTTTCTGATCAAACATGATTGCATTTAAGAAAAGCTCAGCCATGCCTTTACTGTCACAAAGGGAAAGTGAAGGAGGGCCCAAATAAACTCCCCTACCCTCAAGCTTTGAAAGAGCCATAACGGGCTGCAGACGATCCAAAATTGTGCCAGGTAGTTCACGCTGAAATAATCAATGAGTGTGTCAGTTCTGCAATCTTATTTTCTCAGCTTACACATCTATTTTAACTCCTTTCTACATCTTCCTTCTGTTTATTTTCCCAGCTCCATCCTATCCTTACATCTTCACTTGCCAGCCTCACTGAGCTCAGGGGAACCCAGCAGTGCTTGCAACACCTGGACAGGCCCTCCTGAGCTAAGGCTGGCTGCTCAGGGTCCTTTCCCCATCTCACCTTTCATGCAAATCAGCAGTCACCATCCTGCCCTCCATTCTGCTTTTAGGGAGAGTGGGGTAACTCTGGGGGCAGGTGAGCCCCACTAGGCAAGCTGGCGGGGGCCACAAGGGGCGTGGGTGTAGAGCAGACAATCTGACAGCCACAGGGAGGAACCAGTACCAGGGGGCGCCCTTGGCTCTTTTTCTGGCTCTGCCGCCAAGCAGTTCCCAGCTTCCTCCTGCACATTCATTGTTCCCCCACAATAGTACCCAAAACTGTGTTGACTCTCAGATTTTGCTTTGCTTGGTCAGTAACAGCCTTTAACATTTTAAATGTAAATGCCTTTGGGTAGAATATATATCTCCTTTAGCTCTCCGAGCTCCGCGCCCCCTTACTCCCTATGCCTTTCATGGTCCTTCTCCATTACACCTTATCTGACTCTGACCTTCAGCTCCTGTGTGACATATTAACTTTTCATTTTTAGCACCTTAATTCTCTCCTTCCTTTCTCTCTCTCCGAAGTAAACAGCCTCAAGAAATGACTCTCAGTCTTGAGTGGATACCCACTCGCATGCCTCCACTGCTTCACTGGGCCCCAGTGGGCCCCGCTCTCCACATCTTCCTTTCATGTCCTCAAACAAGCCATGCCCCTCAGATCTGCACACATTCTGGCCCCTCTTCCTGCCATGACGTCTGCCTCCTATTAATTAATTCACACTCAGCCTCCAGAGCTCCACCCAAATGTCACTTCCCCAAGAAAGCCCTTCCTGACTGCCCCAGACTAGGCTGGATCCCATCACATGCTTGGAATGCCCTGTACTTCTTCTGCTTCCTTGCACTTACCTCGACTGTCTTGTAATAATTACCTGTACAATTAACTATTAACTGATATCTGCCTTCTCCCCTCTCCTCACCTCCTGACCTCCACCATTTCCCAAACAGGAGCTGGGAGAGGGCAGTTACTCTGTCTTATTCAAGCTGTATCTCCAGCTCCTGGCACAATTTGAGTGCTCACTACATATTGATCGGTGAGGGAGGGAGTGAATGAATGAAAGGATGGATAGGATGTCATCAGGCTGAGATGGCAGGGAGAAGCATGTCAGGAGAAAGACAGCATGAATAGAGGGCCCCAGGTGTTACAGCATGGGGCATATGACGATACCATGTGGCATCTAGTTTATTCATAATTTCCAGTCTCTGTGAATGAGTTGGACTTCCAGAGGTCACCTCAGGGATCAGGCGCTTTTGTACCATCATTCTTTCCTTCACCACTGTATTCCAAGTGCCCACCATGTGTAGGCAAAGGAGGACTTCCCAGCTTCTGTGGGCCCATTTACTTGTCCGCAGTAAGTCCCCTTTTGCACTCCCTCTGGTAAGCTTTCTTCACCTTCCCACTCTGTTTAAACTCCTGACTCCATTCCCTCTTGAGATAAAGGCCGTTTGGTGAGATTGTCCTTGGTTTCTCTATTTTGCATCTCAACTCTGACCCTTGACAGTATTAATATTTAGTTGTGTAGGGAGAACAGTCTTCCCAGGACAAGTTTTTCTAAATGTTTGTAGTCTTGCCTGAATTGTTTTTGTTTGAGGTTTAAATGGATCCATCGATTTTTCTCACCCATACAGGAACTTTGCTATTTTTAAATAAAACAGAGATGTGCTAAGTAATAGCAAGCTGAAACCACCTCCACTGGTGAAAATCACCTTCCAGAAGGACAGACCACCTCTTGGAGGCCTGGCAAAGTAGTCGAGGAGCTCCAATCCAGGTGCAGGAGATCTGGAGCTGAGCCTGCTCTGACCCCAGCCCCTGGCGTGTGGTCCTGCATATCACTGGCCCTCTCTGCTCTATGAGGGGATTGGTCTGGGGATGGATCTCAAGCCCCCCTCTCATTCTGGTGACTCACCTGGGTCCCTGCGCTCAGGGTCGGTGGATGTCGCTCTTTCTCACTGCACTGAAAGCCCAGGAAAGCCCCAGAGCATGGGTCACCACGTGGCAGTCCCAGTGGCCTTGCCTTTGTTCTTGGACAATCATCTTGCCCGTGGGAGTAGGGGCTACATTGTGAGGTCCGATTTACAGGAAAGGAAAGAGATTAGAAAAGTCTCTTTCTGTGTTCTGTGAAGACTCTAAATAAACCAGCCTCCTCTCACTTCCACCCAGTGGGCCTGTGACTCAGAAGTGGACCTCATCGTTGGTGTTATGGATTGCAATGGATTGAATGTTTGTGTACATGTGTTGAAATCCCAACCCCTAATGTGATGGTTTGGGGAGGTGGGGCTTTGGGGAAATAATTTGGTCATGAGCGTAGACTGCTCCTGAATGGGATTAGTGCCCTTATAAGAGACCCCAGAGAGCTTACTCTCTGTCCACCACGTATGGACACAATGAGAAGTTGGCACCTGCAGCCTGGACGAGGGTCCTCACCACAACCCCACCATGCCGGCACCCTGATCTTGAGCTGCTGGCCTCCAGAACTGTGAGAAATAAATGTGTGTTGTTTAAGCCTCCCAGTCTACAGTAATCTTCTATAGCAGCCTGAGCTAAGCTGGGTTGGAAGAGGGATTCTCTGCATACAAGGGTCTCCCCATAATCCCTTCAGGGTTCCCCACATCTTTTCCCTCCTCCAGCTCTGGTCAGACAGGGAATGGAAGGAGGCCTCCTCCACTGCACCCCTATTCTAACCAGAGAGGCATATTAATAGCCAAAAAGGACACAGACCTGGTCAATCACTAGGTATTCACCCTCCCCTGGGGAGCACATTGTAGTGGAACAGAAGAAATTCCCAGAAAACTGGCTCAGGAACACATGGCCTGGACAATTAATAATAAAGCATGAAGTTAATGCATCTCAGGACCAGAGCGACTAGGATCCGTTCACCCCAGGGCCCCAGGAAGCAACGGCAACGTCTCAGAAAAGCTTGGAGCTTACTGAAGGGTCAGTGCTGGGCATCAGGAAGAGACGGTAGATGGAGGAGGGCATGGGACAGGGGTTCAGGACACCAGGTGCCAGATAGCGTAAGGCCTGCCACCAAGTCAAGCTGCCACACCTTGTCTGTGAAGCGGGAGGAGATTTACAACACTGAGCATGGCTGGCCTCTGGCCCCAGGCTTGACCCATCCAGAGCCTTCTGCTCTTCCTAAGTGACTTGCATTGGCCTTTCCTTGCTCGTAAAATTTTATGAGTCTAAATAAAGCAAATAAATATGACCTCCCCTGCCAGGCCAGTGCTCAAGGCTGCCCTGGTCTTTCATGATGGAGCCTCCCCAGCCCTTTTCACTTCTGCCCTCCATAAGACAGCTGGAGGCAATGAGGCACAAGCCTCCATGCCCACCCACCCCTTTTCCTCTAGTCCTCACTCCTTTTTCAAGGTCTATTTCTGGGTCATCTTCCTTCTTGAAGACCCCTATCCACCTGGTCTCGGTGGGTCTCTTCTCTCTCTCAACTTCACTATAGGAATGAAGTGCTGCATCCTAGTCCAGACCCTCCAGATTATAAGTTGTGTGAGAGCAAGGACTGTTCCTGTGTTGTTCACCAATGTATAATTTCCATCATCTAGGGCACTAGCTGGCACATAATAGGTGCTCAATAAATGTTTGCTGGTTTAATGGATTCCATTTTTTATTGTTTGTTTTGTTTCATGGATACAATTTGGTTGCCCCAAGTATACTGCAGGCTCTTCATAGCTTAACCCTGGTTCCATAACAGATACCTGTAATATTCTTGTCCGTTGATGAAGGTGGCCATCAAAGCCCAGAGAGAGTAGTTACTATGTAGGATTGGGTAAGGTCGAATGTCTTTGCTGATGCTTTTTCTGGAATGCAATTTGAAATATGAATCTAGAGGGCTTCCCCGGTGGCGCAGTGGTTGAGAGTCCACCTGCCGATGCAGGGGACACAGGTTCCTGCCCCGGTCCGAGAAGATCCCATGTGCCGCAGAGCGGCTAAGCCCTTGAGCCATGGCCGCTGAGCCTGCGCGTCCGGAGCCTGTGCTCTGCAACGGGAGAGGCCACGGCGGTGAGAGGCCCGTGTACAGCAAAAAAAAAAAAAAAAAAAAAAAAGATACTGTGGTGGGTTGAATAGTTGCCCCTAAAAGATAAGTCCACATCTAAATCCTTGGAGCCTATGATTTTGACCTTATTTGGGAAAAGGGTCAGATTAATTGCAGATGTAATTGCAGATGTAATTAAGTTAAGGATCTTGAGATAAGATCATCCTGGATTACCCAAGCAGGTCCTAAGTTAAAAGACAAGCAACCAGACTTCCCTGGTGGCACAGTGGTTAAGAATCCACCTGCCAATGCAGGGGACACGGGTTCGAGCCCTGGTCTTGGAAGATCCCACATGCCACAGAGCAACTAAGCCTGTATGCCACAACTACTGAGCCTGTGCTCTAGAGCCCATGAGCCAAAACTGCTGAAGCCCGCGGGCCTACAGCCCATGCTCTGCCACAAGAGAAGCCACCACAATGAGAAGCCCGCACACTGCAATGAAGAGTAGCCCCCGCTCACCGCGACTAGAGAAAGCCTGCGTGCAGCAACGAGGACCCAACGCAGCCATAAATAAATAAATAAAAAGACGAGCATCCTTATAAGAGACAGAAGAAGAAAAGAGACAAAGAAGTGTAGAATGTGATGTGAAGGTGGAGGCAAAAATTGGAGTGATGTGGCTACAAGCCAAGGAATGCCAGCAACCATGAGAAAGTAGAAGGGGCAAGAAACAAATTCTTCCCTACAACCTTTGTAAGGGATGTGGCCCTGCTGACACCTTGATTTCAGACTTCTTGCCTTCAGGACTGAGAGAATAAATTTCTGTTGCTTTAAGCCACCAAATTTGTGGTGAATTTTTGCATCAGCCCCAGGAAACTAATACAGATTTCAAGCCATATGAGCCTTTAGAAGCCTTACTCTCTGTTATGACAATCCATGACTCTGTGACTCCAACCTATACCTCAAGTCAACAAGCACTCTGATGATTCTGCCCCAGGAAATGCTGTCCTTTCTCTACTGGGCCTGTGTCACTTGAGTGCTATATCTGGAGATTAGTACACGTATAGACATGTGCCAATATATCTGATATAAAAATCTATATTGAATACCACCATCGAGATTTGGTGCAGTCAACACTGAACAAGCACTGAGCACTGGGCTGGGCACCAGGGATACCATGAAGATCCCTTTCCACTGTGTAATGCAAGTCACATCCCTGTGCATCGGTCTATTTAATCTTCACATCACCCTAAGGCAAAACATTTTATACCTGTTTTGCAGATGAGTAAACTGAGGCTCCAGAGATATTAAGTGCCTTGCTCAAAGTTATGAAGCAAGGCAGAGCTTAAACCCAGATTTCCTGCCTATCGCTTCCAGGATACTAATCTCCCTCCAAACTCAGTGTTTTGGAAGTCCAAGGAGAGAAAAGTGAAATATCACGTCAGTGAGCCGGCAGCGTTTTTAGAAGAGGCACAATTAGAGGGGAGTCTTGTAAGATGGTAGAATCCCAGTAGATCAGGGCAGGCAAATTATGGCCTGCAGGCTAAATATGACCAGCCTCCTGATTTTATAAATAAAGTTTTATTAGAACGGAACTTCATTCATTTGTTTACATAATTGTCTATGCTACAACTGTAGAGTTGAGTAGTTGTAACAAAAACTGTGTGACCTGCAGTCACTAAAGTATTTACTACTTGTCCCTTTACAGAAAAATCATGCCAACCTCTGCAATAGATGGCTCCATGTGTGTGGGAGGACCTTGTGGGGATGGAGGTGAATGCCTCCAAGATAAGGAAACCCACAGCTTCTGGTTAAAAGTAATTTTCAATTCCTTGGAGTAACTATCTTTCTAGTCGTAATTATAGCAAACACTTATGTGGTGCCTGTTATGTGCCAGGCAGTATTTTAGCTTCTTTACACATAACAACTCTTCATTATTATTTTTTTCTTTATAAATGTATTTATTTATTTATGGCTGTGTTGGGTCTTCGTTGCTGTGCGCAGGCTTTCTCTAGTTGCAGTGAGTGGGGGCTACTCTTCCCTGAGGTGTGCAGGCTTCTGCTTGTGGTGGCTTCTCTTGTGGCAGAGCACGGGCTCTAGGTGCGTGGGCTTCAGTAGTTGTGGCTCGCGGGCTCAGTAATTTAGTTGCGGGCTCTAGAGCTTCGTTGCTTACGGGCTCTAGAGCTTAGTTGCTCTGCGGCATGTGGGATCTTCCCAGACCAGGGCTCGAACCCGTGTCCCCTGCATTGGCAGGTGGATTCTTAACCACTGTGCCACCAGGGAAGTCCTATTATTATTATTATTATTCCCATTTTATAGATGAGGAAACAGGGACAGAGAGATCAAGTAGCATGCCCAAGCTTGCATAACTAGCAAGTGGCAGAGCCTGTGTTCAAAGCCGGGCAGTACCTGCCAGAGGCTGTATGCGGAACCACCTGCTATGGTGCAGGCCCAGTGCTCGATGCTGTAAGAAGAGCCAGCTGTTTCTCTCTGCTCAGACAGTTCCTACAATTTTCCTGACAGCCCCACACACCCTGCCAGTCATCTGGGAGCAGAAGAACACCATTCACAAGATGGTGACTCTCTTTTGATGCACTGGCCTTGGGAGGTCAGGGAAGCTGTGACACAGTAAGTGTAAATGCTTTTCTGGAACAGAGACAAAGTCCTAAAGCCATGATGCTGTGATCAAAGACAGCATCACCAGCTGAGTAAGAAAGGGAGAGAAGCTGTTGGGATCCTGTCATGACGCCCAGAGACTAGTCACCCAGCCCTGAGGATGTCTTCTATCCACTAAGGCTGCAGGACTCTGCTGAAAGCCACACCGTGACTGACTGGAGAGGATCAGAATGATGGGCAAGCCAGTAGCTGCAGCATTGAACCCCACCCTATCAGCACCAATCAGCTTTTTTCAGCTGTCTAAATATCCTATCGTGGCTTGTTTCTCATCCCTTTGCAAATGTGATTGGTGCAAGAAAATTAAGTATCTGGCATCTTATCTGGAGACACAGAACTTCATACTGATTATTTCGTCTAAGGGTGGGGGAGAGAGGGGGGAAGGAAGGAGGCCGCTGTGTGGGTGTGTGTTTAAGAGCACACTGGAGCAGGCACCCACCTGCGGAGGCGAATTCACCTGTCCCCGGCCTCCTGCCACCCCACCCCCAGCTGCTGGGGAGATGGGAGGGGGAAGAGAAATTACCTGCTGACGGAAGTTTGTCTGCAATCAGTACCAGCCCTCTCCACTCACAGCCCCTGCTCTCCAGGCAGAGAGTCTGGCAGGAGAGAAACAGGCTGTACTTCAGTGCTTCTCTGTCACATAAATCCTTCCCCTACCCACCTCACTGGCCCAATATGGAGAAGAAGAAGAAAGAAGAACTGATCAAGGCTCCTCAGCCCTTGGGAGGCATCACATACAGCATCAGTCACGAAGTCGTGGGTGTTAAGTGGAAAAAAAGAGTATGCTTCTCCCCAGATTAAATGGAATGAAAGCAAAAAATACTTGGGTATGAATAACAGGCTGCCCTCTCAAGATAGCTCCACGATCTGGAGGTGAGCCCAGAAGGCAGGAGAGGGAACTGTTTCTGAGTTTCTTAATCATTCTCAGAGTGCAACAGCCCCCTCAGGGGGCGTCCGCCTCCGCCATCTGCCCATGACCTCAGCACGCAGCCCCTGGCACAATTGCTGGTGAGCTGGTCGGCTGGGGGCTTGGGGACCTTCACAGCTCAAAACTCCTGAGAAGAGGATGGAGCACCAGAACGTACTTCAAAGACACATGCAGGCTTCCCTGGTGGTGCAGTGGTTGGGAGCCCGCCTGCCGATGCGGGGGACGCAGGTTCGTGCCCTGGTCCGGGAGGATCCCATGTGGACGGGAGAGGCCACAGCGGTGGGGGGCCCGCGTACCGCAAAAAAATCAAAAAAAAAATAAAAAATAAAAAGACACACGCAGCCTGGCTTGTACCACAGCACCACTGTGCCTGCTTGGCTGGTCTGCCCTGAGGGGCTGGGCACCATTCACCGTTCCAACCACCGGCCCGCATCCCTTTGTGCCTGGAGGGAGAGGCTTAAGCAAGCTCCCAGGTGCAGGCAGGCCTGGCCAGGCTCCCAAAAATGAACTAGCAAATAGGTGCTTGTTCTACGTGCCCCAGTCCAAACCAGCAGATGCCACCATTCATTTAAATGAGCAAGTGATTATGGAGAATCTCTATATGCCAGGCCAAGGGCCCAGAGACACCAAGAGCCCAGACGCTGCTCACACGGAGCTTAATGTCAAGTGGGGGGACCTGGAGCTGAAACAAATACAGAGCCCTAAGTGACACTGTGTGCTCTGAAAGAGAAGAGCCAGGGGCCGAGAGTGGGCGGCTACCAGGAGACCTAAGTTAGCTGGGTGCTCAGAGGAAGTGTTGAGGCAGCTGTGCGGCTTTGCCGTGGGTGGGCTGCTGAGGCTGGAGGGTGGAGGTGAGGGGCGGGCCATTGCAGGCAGAAGAAACCACACCTGCAAAGCACACAGCTTAGGCCGGCAACGACCAATTGGGTATAAGGGGAGAGAGTGGGATGAGAAAGAAACAGGGGCTCAGGCAGGCCCGGATCAGGTGTGACTTTTCCTGGAATTTCCCCGGGGCTCCAGGTACCAAACAGAGCAGCCCCTAGTTCTTTCTCGGGAGACTTGCATGTTGTTTGCTTGCTGTTCTTCAACTTTATATTTTTCACTGCTTTTTTTTTTAATCAAGCTTTTAATGAAAAGATCATAAAATAACAGTTTCTCATCACGGTACATTAAGACTGCACGCTTCTGAATGGAGAGATCGGTGAACTGCTTTACTATGACACTTGAGGGTTGCATACCTGCAGCTCTGACCTGAATTTATCCAAATTCTCGAGGGAAGTGAACTCAGTGGGATGACTGACAGTGGTGGTTAACCCAGACCCTACAGCCTTTTTTCCTCCTGTGTTCATGTTTCAATGCCATCATTTCTGCTCTCTCTGAGTTATACTAGGCAAAAATATATGTCTAGGAAAGAAGCCAGGAGACATGAGAAAGACCCTCGGAAGGGCCCTAACTTGGGGTCTCCTTCCTTGGAGACCCCACTCTCTGTCCAGTGCCGGAGAGCACATTCCTGACGCTGCTCCCAGCTGACTGTGGGATCTTGAACAAGTCACTCACCCCTATGGGTATCTGCTGTCTCATCTGTGAAACGAATGGATCACATTAGGTCACGGGTGCCCTGCCTGGGATGCACGGGTAGCTTTAAGGGGATCCCAGAATCCCTGGAGTTGTATGTAAATTGTATGTAAATTTTAGTGGTCATGAGTGTTGTGCATTTTTCTGCAGAGGGTCCACAGCTCTCATTCGATTCTCAGATAGGACCAGGGCCCCAAAAGGATTAAGAACACCTGTGCTGGGTGACGTCTCTGCACCCACAGTTTTCATGATTGTTGGGTTGTCAACTCTGAGGTCTCATTAGAGGTGCACTTACTGTAAAGCCCATAAGACGTGAGCTTCCGGGGCCCTGTGAGAGCAGAGAGATGCTGGGAGTGTTCTAGGCAGGGAGAGAAGCCGGTTATAAACAGGAAACATTTCTGCATGAACACTTCTGATAAACTTCCTAAAGAGGTCACTGAAGTAACAGACCCGAATCTGCAGGGCGTCAGCAATGTGCTGTGATCCCTGCCCCTACCCCCAAGCTGAAGAAATATTCACTTAGTACTGAACTTTGTTTTCATAGTTTTGTATTCTTTTTATTAAGGAGCGCTCCTATATTGTAAGTCTTTGGACATCATACAACCTGGATTCACTCCTGGATCTGGAATGTAGCCAAGGCTGAGATGACCCAGTGGGCTTGTGCACAGGCCATGCCGGTGGCACTCAGACACCAGGTGCTGCTCGGACTGGCCAGCTCTCCTCTTACTTGGAAGCTTAGCCACCCTGATTTCTGGTTCTTTTCCTTTCCTTTCCTTTCTCTTTTCCTTTAATGTGGTTTCCAGGGAGTTGGCTGGAAATGACCTGAATGAGGGACCAAGCTCCCTGAGACAATGGCCCAGTATTTTTGACCTGGGAGCAGCGTCTGCTGTGACTCAACCCTATACCAGCCCAACATCTCCTCCAGAGTAGCCACTGCGTTTTGTTTCAGGCAGCCCAGCTGTGTTCTGCATGACCGAATTGGACACCTCTCACTTCCTCTGAAAACAGAACTTGGTGTTTGGATGACGTGCAGGCAAGTCGGTTGTGCAAAATAGAACATATCTACCGTCGGTCTCCCACCCCTACCCCCAGGCCTAAAAAAAGCCAAGAAACAGAAAAAAAGCAACACCTGAAAGGAACTGAGCTTCCAACGAGTACAGATTTTGTAAGAGACACAAACGCTGCTTGCAGGACTGGAGAGTGACGTGGTCGCTCCTGAGACCTGCTTGAATCTCAGTTCAACACCTTCCTGACTGTGTGACTCAGGCCAGAAGGTCACTGAAACAGCACTGAGCTCAACTGGCCCAGCAAGGAGCGCTTGCTCTGAGCCCTTTGATCTTCATCTTCTCGGGGACAACGACTTAAGTCTTCGTGAGGCATAACTGGGTGGCACAGGTAGTGCGCGGCACCCAGCAGGGCACCTCCTCCAGGGTGGCAAGAAGAGCTGGCCCTGCCAGAGGGTGGAGCAGCTAAAGCTCATCCCCGCCTTGGAAGTCCCTCCTGCCCACCTCTTCTCCCACCCACAATGCAGGGTGGGTCCCACGGTCCAGGCTTCAGGCCATCTGAGGGGTGGCCAAACCCTCCAGGTAGGAGGGAAGCCCCATCTCCACGTGGGTCACAGAAGTCTCAGCTCCCCAGCTTGACAAGACGCACCCAGGACAGATGTTTGATCTCTGAACCTGCCCGTTTCCTTCCTGCTCACAGGCTCGGTGGCTAGACCATGACACACATCGATGAGCAAATCCTCCAGGAATGATGCTCCTTTGAAGTTCTTGCCTGAGTGAAAATAAGCAAATAGCTGAGAAGATCTGCAAGCCACGTGAGGCAGGGCTGTCTGCAGCAGCTGACGGCAGAATTTCTGTGAGGTCAGAGAAGGCACAGGCTCTCCTCACACAGGTCTGGTTTGCCTGAAGACGGTGGAAGATAAACAAGCGGTGGGCACAATGTGAAAAGTCAGAGGCCTGAGAACTGGGACATCACTGATGCTCTCTGGGCCTCCCTTTCCTGTCTGGGGGCGACTTTAACGCCCACCTCAGAGAGGTGTTTGGAGGATTAAAGGAACATGACTTAGCATAGTACCTGGCACATAGTAGGTGCTCAACTACCTCTGGCTGCACTGTCTCTGGGATGACAGTACTCATCTCTGGGACCCGCCAGCACTCCAGGCTTCAGTCTCCCTGTCCATCTTGTTCAGCAGCCACAGAGGCCTGTGGATGCTCCTACCTTTGCATCTTGTTTCCCTGCTTCTTCCCCAAATATGCTGCAGTGCCAGGTCCCTTATCTCTGGTCTGGATTCCAGCAGCCACTTCTCACCTGCCTTTGGGTGGTTCCGTGCTCTGAGGCAGGATGCTATTCTGTCAATCTGTGGACTTTGTCTACTTTGGTTGCATGCCTGCCCTCCTTCCCCTTCCACTGGGACCTCCCCTAGGGTCCTTCTCAGCTCCCTTCTGCAGACCTTGCATGCGGTCAGGTCCACGACAAGGACCCCCGAGAGTGTCCCCAGCTGAAGGATCCAGCCTCTCCCCACCTGCCCATCAGACACGGAGGGTCCAGGAATTGCCATCCTCCCAGGAAAGGCCAAGAGTCAGAAAGATGAGCCAAGCCCCAGCCGCACCCCAGGCCACCGCCTCACAAGGCGGAAGTCACAGCTTCCGGAGTTCCGTGCCTAGGACGTCCTGTGGAAAGAACCAGAGTTCTGTCTTCCAGGGCTTTGTGCGAGACCTGGGGTGGAGTGGGGTCACCACCAGCCTCCATCCTCGGCCCCGGCCTCTCCCCCACACGTCCTCTGCTTCTAGATGGCCAGGAACCCAGTCCGTACATCTTGTGGCACTCCAGGCTATCATCGGGTCGAGTTTGCAGCGGAAGCCTCAGGTTTGCCATCCTGGAGTGCCTTCCGAATCTGCCTGAGTGATATCTTCTTCTGGTTTTGAAGTTTCTGCCAAGGAGGAATGTTGCTGGAATGCAGCCTCTACTGACACCTGGGCTGCTGGTCCTCAGCTGTGAAGCTGACCCAGCGGGCTCACCCATCGGATGCTGCGGCTTGCCAGGTATGGACCAGGGGCCCTCTGATGAACCAGCCACACTCTCCCAATGAGCATGTCTCCAAGACAGGCAGCCCAGTTAAGGACACAGTCTGTGGCTAGAATGATTACCATAACAACAACAAAAATGAACAATGGTAGCTAGCCTCTTAAAGCATGTCCCATAGACCAGGCTCTGAGCCAATCACAACCCATGCAGGGTCTAATCTCATCATCTCAGGCAACCCAATCAGATATTAATATCCCCATTTTACAGATGAGAAAACTGAGGTCCTAAAATTGGGAAAACTTTGGAATTCCCTGGTGGTCCAGTGGTTAGGACTGCACTTTCACTGCCGTGGGCCCAGGTTCCATCCATGGTCAGGGAACTAAGACCCCACAAGCCGTGTGGCACGGCCAAAAAAAAAAAAAAATGGGGGGGAACTTGCCCAAGGCCACACAGGGGTGGAGCCAGTATGCCTGGCAGCCCAGAGCCTGCTCTAACCATTGTGCTTGGTTGCCTCATAGAAATGGAGTGAAACTGATTTTGAGCCCACACAGAGGTCTGGGACACAGGTTTAATCAGCACAAATGACTGAGTGTGTTTGAGCAATGTTGCCTGAGACCAGCAGAGGGATTCCCCTCCACCAGGGCCCCAGGTGGAAAAACAAACGGGAGGGAATGGACCACTCCTTGCCTCCCCCTCCCACCCTCCCCATTCCAACCCATTTTCCTCTCCCATATGTTTTCCAACCACCCTCCCATCATCTCCCAAAATCTACCAGGAAGGAGGAGAGAGATATTTGAGCACCTACAGCATGTCAATTTCTCTTCAAAGCACATCTATTCCTCATCCAGCCCTTTGAGGGTGGGTATCATTCTTCCCATTTTGGAGAAGCTGAGGCTCTGAGAAGGCAAGTGACTTGCTCAAGATCACTTTGTTGTCCGAACTGGGCTTGAGACAAAGCTAATGTGATCTAGAGCCTGGTAGGCCACACCAGGAAAAAATGAGACTTCCTCAGAAGTAGGAGAAACAACTTCAGAAGTTTGGAGAGCAGGGCGAAGCCTGACTGAGAAGGAAGGGATGGCCAAGGAGAGGTGTGACCTCCCCTGCTCATGCCAGCTCATTAGCTCCCTGCCAAAAAGGAGGACACCGATCCTCCAGCACCAGGTGTCTGTTTGCAGGCTAAGCCACCCGTCGCCACCTCCCCCGTGATACACCTAGCACAAGGCATAGAGAAGCAACAGACCAAGGGGCTAGACTTCTGAATGCTGCTGCCCATAGGCTGCTCATTAAGCCAGGGGACGCTCAACCTCCTAGGACCTTGGATTGTACACAGCCGTCCACCAGGCTCCCTAGCGGCTCACCCAGCAGGCCAGAGGTTCCCATGCCAAGGAGCTGGGTTGGGCTCTGTGACTTCCTTTTAGGAAGATGCCTTCCTTGGGACCCCCCAGACCACAGGCACTGATGTATTGGCCTTGCTGCCTCTCACTGTAAAAACAGAGGTGGGCAGGGATAGACCTACTGCACAGGGCTTGAGAAACTTCAAGGAAGCTCACGTAGCCATGGAGCCAGGTGGCCATGGGTTAAATCCCACACCTCCTCTCATCCATCAGGTGACCCTGGGCAAGCTCCCAGGCCTCGCTAAGCCTCAGTGTTCACGTTGGATAAAGGCATCAATAATACCCATCCATAGTTTTGGTTGAATCAGGAAATTTACATAAGCATCTATCCCAATGCCTGGCACAAAGTAGGTACCCTTTAAGTTAAAGCCTTTAATTTTTATTATAATACTAAATGTCTCCAAGGTTCATGCCATCGGAAAGAAGAGGACCTGAATAATCCCAAATGATGGAGCAACAAACGCCACTGACTGAAATGTTCTCTGTGACTAAGAACCAAAGGATAGTTATTTAGTCTGGAAGGAAGAAGACGGTGATGTGAGGAGAGGAGCCACAACAGGCCCATCTTAGGTGCTGTGCTTGTGCCATAGTGTGTGTATGTGTGACTGAGACAGAAGGGGAGGGGACACACATTCAATAGACTAAAATGTAGTCCCCACCCTCAAGCCATTTGCACAGAACTGGAATACAAAGGAAAAAAAGTGTTAAAATTGACATTCATGAGACAGAAGTGCTGTAGGGATACAGAGAAGGGAGAGTTCACGTCCCATTCAGGTGGGGTCCTGAGTGATTTGCCATGCGTGCTGGATAAGTTGCTCTTTGAAGAGACTTTGGAGGTTGGATAGGGTTTCAACAGGTGGCGGTGGGGG
>NW_020174301.1:1390892-1432087 GCF_003031525.2 Neophocaena asiaeorientalis asiaeorientalis
CCAAAGAGGATTTCAGAGAAAAGCCACGGAACAGGGGAAAACAGATTGTGCTCAGTGAATCTCAGGTAATACAGGGAAAATACCAAATATCAAAATATTCTTACTAGTTACCTCTGTGTGGTGGGATTGATTTTTATTTATTTATTTTTGTACCTTTCGGAATACTCTAAAGTCTCTATCGTAAGCATGGATGATTTTTATGTTCAAGAAAAAAATTGTTTTAAAATTCAGCATCAATAACAAAATCAGCAAAAAGACAGATCCTTTGAGGCTACAGGTAAGGAAGTGAGAATTTTTAAAATTCCAGGAAAGGTGGCAGTAGAGAAGGGGGCTGGTGTCCTACTGGGACCCCAACTTCAGCACTACTGACATTTTGGGCTGGATCACTCTCTGTCCTGTGCTTGTGGCATCCTGGACTCTACCCGCTAGATGCTCCCTGCCTTTCCTCCTGCCCCAGAGGTAACAACCAAAAATGTCTCCAGACATTTGCCAAATATCCCCAAGGGGCAAAATGGCCCTGGGTGAGAGCCCTCACTTTAAGCCCTAGAATCTTGAACGTGAAGGACAAGTCATCCTTCCATAGTTCCCCACAGGAACAGGGAGTGGGATCTCCTTCACTGTGTCTTTCTCTCCTGAAATGCTTCCTTCTTTCATCAGTCCCACCCCAGACCAGGAGGCAGAAAGCCTGAACTGAGGCCTCAAGTCTTAGCACCACCTGGCTACATGACCTTGGGTGAGTTGAGTGGCCACTCTGCGCCTCAGTTTGCTTATCTGTGAAATGCGTACGCTAGATGAGCTCTAAGATTCTAGGAGCCCCTGTGTCAATGCCCCTCCCCCTTATTTTGTAAGTGAAGAAAATGACATTTGGAAATGTCGTTTTGCTCAAGGTCACACACCTAACCACTGGCAAGGCCGTTACTAAAACGCAGCTCTCCTGATTTCTGCATGTGCCCCCTTCCTCCTCATACTCTTCCTTCCGTGCCCTCCGTGGATTAGAAGCATTGCTTCCTTGCGCCAAAGATAAGAAAAATGGAGAGTGACTGGGCCAGCTCACGTACGTGTGCCATTAAGTGAGCAAGGCCACAGAGAAACCTCCACTCCTCAGTGCCAGTGACGTGACTTTCCGAATGAGCCAATGCTGCTTGCAGAAACACAGGGCTAATTGGCTCTTTCGAGGCAGTGGAGAATCTCGGGGTGATGCATTGTGCGCTATTCAATGGCGGGTTGCTGTGACAGGGGGCTGCAAATGCCACTCTGGGGATGTGTTAATGAAGGCTCAGCATGCACAACACAAGAGGCAATTATTCTGCTCTCGCTGGCACCGGCTCCTCCTGGAAGGAGAGCTGCCGACAGGGTTGGAAGGAGCTCAGTGGAAAGTTCACCGAGAAAGCCAGATGGAGAAAGAACAGGACTTGCTGTCTGGACCAGCCATCGCCAAACAGATGGCGCGCTTGTCCATCTGTGCTGCCCTTCTCCTGGAGGACATGAGGAGGAGGTGTCTTGGTGGGAGAAGAAAGGAGACTCAGCTGGTGGAGGGAAAGAGATCTGGGCTGCTTCCGGCCGCCTAGAAGCCTCCATCTCTGATAATAACTCTACAGCCTCTGGAGCTGCCTTCCCTCCTGGCCTGGAGATGCCATCCAGATGCCATCACATGGCCAAGCAGGTGAGTCAAGAGAGGAGGGAGCGAAGGCAGATCAGTCTGCAGACGGGTTGCATGGCGTTCACCTGCGGGGCAGACCCAGCTTCTTTCTCCCAGGCTCACGCAGGGGAAGGCTGTCCAGCAAAGAGGCTCTTCAAGGTGCTGGGAAGGGGAGTTTGTCACCTTCCTCTCCTGCTTGGGACCAGCCCTATTAGTGGAATTGTCCTGGCAAATGTGGTCCTCACCCCACACGGGTGAAGTCAGTTTAAAAATAACATTGAGGGCAGTCGTGAAGGCCAGTCGAGTTGCCAGGGCTCAGGGTAAGTGGGTCCCACACATTTCCCAGGGTGATTTTGGGGACAGGGGCAGGTTTTGGAGTCTGAGGAGGGGCAGATGAGTCCCAGGTCTTAGCAACATCCTCCCCTACCCTACCTGCTGGCATTTCCAGGACGGGAGGGATCGTTCTGCTCCACCGTGTCCCAAAGCCCACCTGCTGCTGCCTTAGTGAGTCAGGAAGGCCTGCCTGGCTTGTCGTGTGTCACTTGGCATCATTCACATGCCCCGCTTCTCTATTTCTAAGTGTGCTTCGGAAGATGGCTGCAGCACCTAACACTGCCACCCAGGAAATTACCAGCCCAAACTCGAGGGAAGCGTCAGCCCAGGCTAGTGAGCTGGTTGGAAGAGCAGTGCAGAGAGTGTGGGCAGGTCAACATGAGGTTTGCGGAAAGGGTCAGAAAGGAGACTTCTGGGGGCAGCTTCTCAATGATGGAGGGATTAGGGAAGTTGGAAGCTGAGGTGTCCTCGGGATGAGTGAGACACCGTCCCGGCAAGAACTTGGGCTGAAATAATAGAAACAGCTCAGGCCTGGGGCTGGAAAGCTAACTGGTTAGGCTGTAACTAACAGGCAGAGGGAGAGGACAGCCAGCAGGGCCTGGGGGAGCCTCCAAAGGATGCCCTTGCTCACTGAAGCAACTCCAAACACCTTAGTGCATCACGCACTGCTTCTCGGGGCCCCCCTGCCTCGGGGCCTCCGCTAAGTGGGCAGTGCAGCACGGTGCCAGGGGTTCCACACTGCGCACATCAGAACCATCTGGAGAGACTGTCGAAATCACAGCTTCCGGGCCCCATTTATTCCCTGAGGTTCTGATCCCACAAACCAGGACAGGACCCAAGACTCTGCCTTTTTATCAGGCAACCTGGGAAATCCCCAGGCAGGTGGTTCCTAGAATCCACTGTGAGGACTCTGGGTTCAGGGCTTAAGAGCTCAGGTTCTGAAGCCAGACCAGAGTTCAAATCCCAGCTCTGCCACTCACCAGCTATAAGACCTCTGAGCCTCGGTGTCATCACCTATAGAGAAGGAAGGCCTGGAATGATGACAATACCGTCCTCGTGCTGTGAGGATTAAATGAGGTGATTGGTGTAAAGGCCCAACAGACTGCCTGGAAGGCAGTGAGCACGTAATAAACGTTAGTTCCTATTGCTGGTGACTCCCAGCTCTTCTCTGCTTCTCTCCCCACCATACACACAGGTGCTCAAGACACAATGACAGATGTTTGTGACTCTGACTCAAAGCCGTCCTGTTCTTTAGGGGAAATGATGCTAGCGCTTTAGAGGGTGACCTCTCCCCTGTTTGGAAAGCTAAGCCTCTTTGCCATCCCTGAGGGTGGACCCCACTTTTCTACTCCAAAGATGAATTAAAATCTTAGGTTTGGCCATTTCCGTGTGGAGCAAAGAGATAAAATACTCTCTCCTAGCACTTCCACCCAGCCAGAGCTGTGCTGGAAAAGCCTCTCTGACAGCTTGATGTCTTTTTTGGCTTCAAAAAGAAAACAGAAGTCAGCTTGTGAATAGTACCACCACTGCACTTGGAACCCAAGGGAGTGGGCAGGGCCAGACTGAGCAGACGCTGGTGCAGGAGCCCTGGGAGGAGGCTGAGGCTCTCCACATGGAGACTGTTGGCAGCTGAGCCCTCTCCAAGCCCTGGCCTTTAGGGCTGGGCTGCCTTCAGATGGATGGGCCCGCACCCCAGGGCACAGCCCAGGCCTCCTCTGCTGGGCTCCCTCCTCTCTGGCTGCTCCTTGCCTCCATGCCTCAAGAGCCCATGTTCTGGGCTCTTCTTTCCCTCTTAGGTCACTCACTCTTTGACAACCATGAACCTGGGTCCAGAGGCCACAGCTTGTACACACCCCAGGGCTCCTTGGTCTTCCCCAGGGGCCAGGCCTGGCAGAACTCAGCAGACCGAGGGCTGCGAAGCTGGTAGCCCTAGAAGTGGACCATTCCCTCAAGGATCAAGACATCAGGAGAGGTCACTGGACAGGGCAGGGGTCAAAGCAACCCAGGAAGGGAAGTCTGCTTACGAAGCTGCTCAGAATTACTATTTGGAAGCCAGACCTGACAAGTGTTCTCAAAAGCCTCCCTCACCTTTCTCCCATGGGTCTATCCAGTCGAGTCTGAACTGTAAGACCTGGACATAGTTACAGAAGTTGACGAGCCTGCAGCTTAAAAGCAACCATCCCATCTGACGCCTGAAATTGTACCGTTGGAGCTCTTCACCTCTCATAGGCTTTGGACACCATCCACCTCCACATGATAACACTGTAAACCCTTACTAGGGGGTTTGATGACACCTGTATGCCTTGCATACAATAAGCACTTTATAGTTGATAGATAATAGCAGAAGCAGTGAGTGGCAGTTATCATAGTTTTAACACTTAATATCACCCAACTTCCAGTTCTTTGCAAAGGGTATTTTTGAAAAGAGGCAAAAGAAGAGAGCACTGGGCGTCTGCAAGAGAGAAGGAAAGGGCTCCTTAAAGTCTGCCGCAGAGCCCGCCAAATTGCGTGGCCTCAGACAAGCCAGCCAAACACTCTGTGCCTCAGTTTGAAGATAAAACGAGGTCAGAGCTTTCTACGGGGTTTGGAGCCATATTTACCCTATATATACATAACAGCAAGGGGGTCTGACGCATAACAACTTCTGTTGGTTGTCAGCACCCCAATTCTGCCATTGTCTCCACAGCCTATGGACACCAAGGAATGCTGTGTATGAACACTAACTGATCTCCAGCTACACACGGCAGGCAGGGAGGCTCTGTCCAGATTCTATGTCCCGCTAGCTTACAAGTCCCACCTCCTGCCAATGGCTGACGTCACACTCCACCTGCTGAGTTGGAAGAGAAACCACAGAGGGAGGCATCTCACGGGCAGTGAGGTGGGTGGTTAAGAGCACAGGCTCTGGGGTCAGGTTTCAACTCCACCACTTACCAGTGGTGTGACCTTGGGCAAGTTCCTTACCATCTCTGAACCTCAGTTTCCTCCTCTGTAAAATGGGGACCCAAGCTGGGCGGGGGTGGAATTCACCCAGAGCCTGCCTGGAAAGCGCTTAGCTCAGACCTGACATGGTGGGAGGCAAAACCTTAATGTTTGTTGCCGCCCCATCTGCCTCCTCTCTCCTGTCTCCAGTTTAACGTTTTATTTATTCCTTTATGGGAAGAGAGAGGAGACCACTTCTAAAAGACATTCAGGAAAAGAGACTCAATTTCTCAGCATTTCATGGAGCACACTGAGAGGCTCCTGGGAGCAGGAAGCAATGAGGGTGTTTCTCCTTCAAAGGCTGCCCTTGGTGACCTCTTTTCTTGTCCCCGAGGGAGGGCCCTAGGGTAGTGGCATGACACCTATGTCATCACTGGTCCTGCAGAGCTGAGTATTCTTCCCGACCCTGGGCTGACTCACATCCACAGGCAGGAGCTGTGCCCCGGAGACAGCTGCCCTTTCAGAGAAAAGCCCCTCCTGGTGTGGGGAAAGGGGAAATAGAAACTCACTGACCTTTACTTAGAAACTCCCTGTCTACTGTGTCATTAGTTATTTCATGTCTTTCTCTCCTCTGAGCTCCTGAGGCCCCCCTTGCTCACCCTCTTAGTGCTCAGGACAGTGGGTACTCCAGTCAGTGTATGTTGAAAAAAGTAAATGGACTGATGGATCAATAAATGAATGCGTGGAGGGAGAATTATGGTGCCACCCTTGCCCTGAGCAACTCACAGCCCAGCTGAGAGGTTGAGATACACCCCAAACAGTTTGCAAGTGCAGAAAACAATCTTTGCTTAAACATCACATTGAAGGTGCAATTTGTAGAGTCCAGTGCTCTGGGGAGGCCAGTGAGAATGAGCCTCACAGACCTCCAGCTATGGGAAGTGTACTTAGCTGGGGGCTCCAGCTGCTGTGTTCTGAAATGCATCACTGCTGAGGCCACGCTTCCCGCGGGCTGCACTCAGTCAGCGACAGGGCGGCAGGGGTGCAGTGCAGGCCGTGCCTGGAAGACGATGGACTCCTGTGACTGCTGGCTTTGGCCAAGGACCCCCAGCAGCCTTGCCAGGTTTTCCTTAAATAGTCGGGGTTGCTTTCACCCAACCTCCCTTCCCTCTATCCTTCACTCGGAGTAAGACTTGCATTGAGGTTGGACTGACTTCTTATCGAAAAAAAGAAAGAGCAGACTCCTCTCTCCTCCGCAGCACCAGAATGCCTTGTGCTGCCTGTGTTCTAGAAGCCATTACACTTTACTGCTACAGAAATAGTTACTCATTTATGACTGCTGTTCGCTTCTTGGAGGAGGTCTTATTTTGGAGACCCCCAAAATCCGGTTAATAGTGTCCAAAGAAGAAATTAATGGAATGAACACACGCATGGCTGAGGGACAAGCTGGTCATGAGGATATGGCTCAGTTAGTTATCACAATTGAGAGGTGGCTCCTGGTGAAGGGTGGGGATAAGCATGTGTAGTTTGTACAACACTCAGAGAAAGATCTGGCTGCATCCTGGCACCATGGTCAGCTCCTTTCTTTCCAGCTACGTTCTGTGGTCTCACAAGGAACTTCTATCTGATGCTATCTCATAGGTTTCAAAGTCCTGCCATACACATGATTTTGTGGGAGCCACTCAACTCTGTGGCATGGAGAGCTTAGCTATTATTCCCAATTTTACAGCCTGTAGTTTTAGGCTGCCCTCATCCAGCACTTCTGCTGGCGACAGCACCTTGATTTTGCTTTGAGGAATACCCCCTCTCCATCGGATTGTCTTGTGGGACTGTCCACCAAAGTGCCCCACCCTTTCCTGGCCAATGGATGTTCACATGATTTGATAAGGCCACTCGGACACTCTTCCTAAAATTTGACTCTTGCATGAAAAGATACCATAATTAAAAACAGCTGGGGCTTATGCTATGATCCAGCAATTCCACTGCCCTCTTGTGTCTGATCCCTGGAGATCAGACAGGGATCTTCCTGTCCCTTCAACCAGTAGAACCTAGTTTCTGAAGATTCTCTATGCTAAGAAGTAGGAAAGGGGTGGGCCCCAGGGAGGAAACTCCCCAGTCCCATAGAGGGACAGTCAGGAGACTATCGTTCTCAGCTAGAGTCCCCAACCATGGCAGGGTCACCTAGGCTGTCTGTACCCCGATGTCTTGGTCATTCCACATTTACTAAGCTCTTGCCAAGAACAGCAAGATGAGCAGAACATGGTTCCACCCTCCAGGAGTTCTGCAGGGATGTCCCTGGTGCCCGTCCCACATCCCCCACCCCCCTGGGCTGCTTTCAGCCACAGGTGCATTGGACAGTACCTGGCAAGCCCAACAGCATTACAGCTTGCCTCCCTACTGCCTGCCCCAGGGCTCTCTCCCACCTGCGGGCACCTGCTGGGTCCGCAAGACAGGGTAGGCTGGCAATGAGCAGAAGTTCATTCCCCCAGAGGAACTAACCACCAGTGGAGGATGGAGCCAGTGGGTAAATGCAGGGCCTCCTTCCCCGGGGCAGACAGTTCTGGCTGGCCTTCTGAAGACATCTCAGGTGGTTCCAGGGAGCTGAGCCTCCAGTTCCCACAGAGGACCACCTTGATCACACACCCCCTCCTTCCCATGCCCCTTTCCCCATCCCTTACCCCCAGGATCACCTTCGGCTAAATTACCTGTACCCAAGTCCTTACTTAGGCTCGATTTGGGTGGAAACTAAGGTAGGCTCCTCATGTATTATCCAGGTGATGGATCCTGAAATCAAGATTGAAGTAGGGTGCGGGGAAGCGCGAGGAGGAAGCACCAGCCGCCTGGGGACAGGAAATGTCACCCAGTGGTGGTGACATTTGGTTTGAGGGTTGAAGGATGAGAAAGAGTTGGTCAGCAGACACTGGCTAGAAAGCTTTATTCCAGACGGGGGGGCAGCCCACGCAGAGGCCCAGAAGCCAGAGGGAACATGAGACACCTTGGGAAATTTCAACCCTCTGGAGTCCAGGGTGCCAGTGAGGGGTGTGTCCAGCACAGAGTGGGGGGGAGGGTCCACCGTGGTAATGGACGAGAAGCGCCCATGTAACGACCACAGGTATGTGAGGGCCTACAGCCAGGTCTTTCCAGTCCACTGGGGCCCCCAGAGCTGGCAGGAGAGGCCAGTGGACTGGGGCTGGTAGCTGGCTATACGCTGGATCCTGTAGCCGGGACACAGGGCAGCCTCCCTGACTTCCAGCAGTGAAGAGGAGGGTGGAGAAGGGCACGACTTGAACGCCGGGGCAGCTTCACTCTGCAAAGATCTTGTGGGCAATCACCCCGAGGCCCTTTCCCAGCAACCCCCTCCAGCAACTCAGGCCTCTTCCTTCATCCCCTCCCCAGCTAGATGGGCCCAGATGTCCAGCCTCCCACACCTGCCACCTGCCAACTCACCACTACAGAAGGCTCCTTGGAAGGTACCCCCTCCCTTAAAAGGAACAGCCTCCAGTGCTCTTCTTCCTCAAAGGATATCTGACCTGATGCTTAGCCCTGTTTCGTGACATTTGTATGGTTTTTAAGATAGCACAGAGGGGCCTAGTAGGGTTCTAGATTGCCTTTTTGTATTCTTATAAGAAACTGCTTAAAAGATGCTCAACATCTGATGACTATCAGGAAAATGCAAATTAAAACCACAACGAGGCATCACCTCACACCTGTCAGAATGGCCGTCATCAAAAAGAACACAAATAACAAATGATGGCGAGGATGTGGAGAAAAGGGAACCCTCCTACAATGTTGGCAGAAGTGTAAACTGGTGCAGCCACTGTAGAAAGAAAGTATGGAGGTTTCTCAGAAAACTAAAAATAGAACTACCATATGACCCAGCAATTCCACCCCTGGTTACCTATCTGAAAAAAACAAGAACACTAATTTGAAAAGATACACGCACTTCCGTGTTCATAGTAACCTTATTTACAATTGCCAAGATATGGAAGCAAACTGAATGGTCATCAACAGATGTGGCACGTATATACAATGGAATACTACTCCGCCATAAAAAGAACGAAATTTTGCCATTTGCAGAGACGTGGACGGACTTGGAGGGCATTATGCTAAAAGAAATAAGTCAGACAGAGAAAGACAAATATTGTATGATATCACTTACATGTGGAATCTAAAAAATACTACAAACTAGTGAATATAACAAAAAAAGAAGCAGACTCACGGATACAGAGAACAAACTAGTAGTTACTGGTGGTGGGGGGAGGGGCAATACAAAGGTAGAGCAGTAAGAGGTACAAACTATTAGGTATAAAATAATCTACAGGGAGGGAATTTCCTGGCAGTCCAGGGGTTAGGACTCCGAGCTTCCACTGCAGGGGGGATGGGTTCGATCCCTGGTCGGGGAACTAAGATCCTGCATGCTTCGAGGCATGGCCAAAAGAAAAAATCTGTAAGGATATATTGTAAACAGGGAATATAGGCCAATATTCTGTAATAACTATAAATGGAGTACAACCTTTAAAAACTGTGAATCACTATGTTGTATACCTGTAACTTATGTAATATTGTACAGCAACTATACTTCAATTTAAACAAGCAAACAAACAAACTGCTTTATGGGGGCTTGCTATCTGGAGAAGTCACCTGGCTTGACCTTTCACGGACAGATAGGGATCGGCCACGGAGCTCAGGAAGGACGGAGGGAGCTGTAGGCCTCTGCTTCCCACCCACACCAACCCAGAGCTGGGACACAGGGTCTACCATCGTGGGGAGTCCTCACGTAGGTCCGCCCCCAGCTTCCGTGGGAGCTGGTGTTTCCTCTGCTCTAGACCCTACAGGCTGCCTGTGGCCCGAGGGCCCCAGCCTGACAGATCTGCACACACGGACAGCCTCTCCCTGGAGCAAGAGCACAGACGATCCCCCCAGCACAGCAGCTGTAACTTCCATTTAGCATTTAGTCTAGGCCAGGCCCTGTACTAAGCACTTTATGTGTGTTAGATCATTTCATCCTTATGCTACTTATTATCCTCCTTTTGCAAATCAGGAAATTGAGGCACAGAGAAGTTAAGTAGGGAGCTCAAGATCACACAGCTAGCAAGTGGTAGAAAGGAGTCCTTAGGTCCTGTGAACCCAGGACAGCAAGTTGGATGTTCCCATAACTGGTGGTTCTACAGCCTGTGTGGAGGGAAGGAGCGGGGGAGGGAAGGAGGAGACACACATGTGAGTGAAGGTAGATGAGGGAAGAGGGATGTAAGCAAAGTAGTCAAATGATAACGCTAGGGACATTCACTGAGCACTTAGTGGGTCCTGGGCCAGGTGCTTTACCTGTACTTTCTCACCAACACCTTGATGAGGTAGGTACCACTGATGCCATCATTAGGAAAGATCCTCCCTCCCTCCCTCCCTTCTTTTCTTCCCTCAGTTCTCACAGGGCAGTTGCTCCCAAACTGTGGTCCAGATGCCCAACAAGAGTGGCCCTGCTCTGGCCTGAGTCCACTATAAAGAGACTTCCCGCCGGCTGTGCTCCTGGGAGGCCTCAGGTGCCCAAGGCCCAGGCACATGTGCCAAGCACCTCCCTCATCCATCTGTACTCTCTCCTTTCTCTGGACCAGCTGCCCTCCCAGCCCCACAGCTGCTGGTGACTTCCCCAGTTCCTCCCAGGCAAGCTCTCAAGCCTGTGCACTGCCCACTCAGCACCCCCATAAGCTCCTACCCCACCTGCCCGGCCTGCCCACCAGTCAGGAGAAGGCACACACCCCTCTCTTCATCAGACTGGCCGCACAGACTTGAGAGTGAGCGGGAAGTTAGTTACCGAGTTGCTGCTCAGCCTTGCATCTAGCACGTGTCCCTGGGGGGCATGCTCTGTTCAGGCTTCGTTCAAGGTCTTGGCCGATGGGCTGGAGAGACCCTACTGCTCCAGCAACACCATGACCCCCACCCCTGCCCTCCTCCCCAGGGCTCAGCATCCAGTGTCCATCCAGGAAGTTTGTCCTTCCTTTCCAGGCAACCTGGCCTTGGCCAGGGAGCATCCCAGAGTGTGATTTCCGTCCAGCTTTGTCCCATGACTGCTGAGCCATGGAAATGCTACCCTCTGCTCCCCTCCAGCCCCCTTCTGTCCCTTCCTCCCTCTCTCCTTTGTCCCTCCCACTCTCTGGAAGGGAGAAGAAGGCCTGTCACCAGGTCCCACAGTTGATTAATAGCCCAGCTTTCACTGATAATTCCACCCCTGAGGGCTGCAGCTCAAAGCTTTGAGTAAACATAGTGATTTTCCTTAAATAAACATCCTCTCCACAAAGCAAAGTTGGTGACCAGGCCAGCGGACCCTGCAACTGTTTTCACCTCCTGGTTCCCTCAGCTCTCCCCCACTCACCATCACTCACGTGTGGAAACAGTTTGGGGATCGATTCCCAATAGGCCCCCAGCTCTCACTCTGCTTCAGCTACAGCCTTCTAGATCCTCTCTTCCACCCAAGGAAGCTCCCCTTCCCCAAGACCACACCCCTACCTGCCACCTGCAATTCCTAGCTGTCAGTTCTACAGGCGGCTATCGCCTGTCCCTGCTACCACTGACCCTTTAAATGGCTCCAGCCCCCAAACCCGACAAGGGGCAAAGGAACACAGACCAGCCTGCCGCTCCATGTGCTTCCATTTCCATCTGCTCTTCCTGGCTGTCCTCTTAGATCTCTTGGATTTGGGAGGCCAAACATTCCTGCTTCTCATCTCCCACCCTCCGTTCCATCCCCACCTTGTCTCTAGCATGTGTCTGGACCCACTTTCTCACAAACCTAGAAACACCAGGAATGATGGGGATGACATTTTCTGTAGCCTGGAGGAATGGGGCTCAGAATCAGAAATTAATTCTACTTCTAAGAAAATGACTTCTGAGTTTGTGCACCGAGGTTTATACCCATAATGACTAGAAGACTTGAAGTTAGCAGAGTACTCCACTTTATTTACTGTCTTCTTGCTGGGCCTTTGCACGTGCTGTTCCCTCTGCCTAGAAACAGCCCTTAATTCCCACTCAGTCTGTTTGATGAATCCCATTGGTCCTTTAAAACCAGGCTCAGGTGATGCCCTCTCTCTTGGAAACCTCCCCACAGAGGTTTAACTACCCATACCCTGCTTCCCTTTCTGTGCGTTGCTTACATCCATACTGTTGTATATTTCTCTTTATTTCTTTTTATTGAGATATAACTCACACACAATGACGGTCACTCTTTTGAAATGTACAATTCAGTGCTTTTAGCACATTTACAAAACTGTGCAAACATCACTGCTAAGTCCAGAATATTTTCATTACCCCACAATAAACCCCACACCCACTAGCAGTCACTTCCCTTTCTCTTCTCTCCCCAGTCCCTGGCAACCATTAATCTACTTTCTCTCCTATGGAGTTGCCTATTCTGGACATTTCATATACGTAAATGGAATCATACAATATGTGGCCTTTTGTGTCTAGCTTCTTTCACTTAGCATAATGTTTTCAAGGATCATCCATGTTGTAGCATATATCCAGTACTTTTTTTTTAAGATAACAATATATTTTATCATTTGACCAAGCTATTTTTCAAAATAAGATAGTTATTACACAATAGAAAAACAATAGCTTCTTATTCAAACTGAATTACTCTAGATTTATTTAGCAAGTCATAGGTATATACTAAACAAATTGAGTATCAAGTTTAAATAAATTTTATATCCATCTCACACTTTTTAATCCATTCTTACTGAGATGATTCAATCAGTTTCCATATAGTTTTTTTCACTGTATGTAAAGATTGGCAGAATTACAAATAAGCATTACAATTTTAATTCACAGAAAATATTTACAATCTGAAGAGACTAGAATCTGTTTTGAATATGTGCTCTTGTTTTTGTAAATACTAGTTCACCATCACATTTTCCCATGTGTTTCTGTACCCACCTTTTCTTGGAACTTAAGGGCAGGAAATGATAGAGGAAGTCAGGATAAGAACGCTTCAAAGACTTTTTTTAAAAGATTGCATTTCCTAGGACTAATACAATGGATGACTTCCACTGTACCTCTTTGGTCATAAGAGGAATAGGAGGAATAATAAATTCTCAGCATATTTACCAACTTCACTTAACATCATCAGAATGAAGGGTTTATGTGAAAGATTCAGTTAAAAAAATAAAATGTCATCTTCCTAGATAATCCTCTAATATTCCTAGCGCTCTCACTTATTTATCTTTGTGGGTTGTTGTTTCTTTTAAATCAACTGGAAGTATATAAAAAAGAATACAATGGAAAGATGATATGTGTTAAAAAAAAATAGAAATTGGATAAACAGGAATTCCCTGGTGGTTCTGTGGTTAGGACTCCATGCTTCCAGTACAGGGGGCACGAGTTCGATCCCTGGTCAGGGAACTAGGATCCCGCATGCCATGTGGCACAGCCAAAAACAAACAAAAAGAGAAATTAGATAAACAGATATTGTAAATATTAAACCCCATTTTTATGGAGAAAAAGAGAATACATTTTCAATTTAAAGTCTTAGGGTCTGTTTCTTTTCAGAAATTTCCCTTACTCATAATGTTCACTTCATGCTTTTATAATTTTCATTTTTAAGAAATTAATTGCTTTACATTCCCCCACACAGAAAAAAATGAAAACTTACACTGAAATGCTTCACTATTATCAGTTGAACGCACTCCATTCATTTTTATGGCTAAATAATATTCCATTGTGTGGACATACCATATATTACTTATTCGTTCATCACTTGATCAACATTTGGGTTGTTTTCACTTTGGGGTTATTCTGGATAATGCTGCTAAGAACATTTGTGTACAAGTTTTTGTGTGAACATATGTTTTCCGTTCTTTTGGGTGTATACCTAGGAATGGAATTGCTGGATCATATAGTAATTCTATGTTTAACATTTTGAGGAACTGCCAAACTATTCCAAACTGGCTGCACCATTTTGCATTCCCACCAGCAGTGTATGAGGGTTCTAATTTCTCCACACCCTTCCAGCACTTGTTATTATCTGCCTTTTAGATTATAGTCATCCTACTGGGTATGAAGTAGTACCTCATTGTGGTTTTGATTTGCATTTCTCTAATGACTAATGGTGTTGAGCATCTTTTTCTGTGCTTATTGGCCATTTGCACACCTTCTTGGGAGAAATGTCTATTCAAGTCCTTTGCCCATTTTTTAGTTGAGTTATACGTCTTTTTATTTTTGAGCTGTATGTGTACACATTTCTACCAGTGCATTTACTATGCTGTTCTGTAATTTTATGTTTTACATGTCTGAGTTCCCTACTAGACTGTGGCCAAATGTGGGCAGGGCCTGGGTCTGATTCAAATGCATGCCCTCCTCATGGGCACAGTGCAGGGCGTATGTGATGAGCTCTCGGTAAGTGCTTCAGGACTGGTGACCCAAGCTCTTCAGGAAGCTGTCGTGGTCTCAGCCAAGGTTCTTCCTTCTCAAAGTACTTACCCTTCTCGATGGAGGCCCATGGTGGCTCTGGGGTCCTTTCTTGGAAAGTGAGGTGGAGCTCAGTGGTCTGAGTTCTGGGATACACTGCAACAGTGCATAGGGAAGGGCCCCACCCAACACTTAGCCTTCTCTGCCTGCTCTCTTTGGTAGAGGTGATGGGGAGAAGAAATGGTTGCTTTTGAGAAAGGGGTAATGCAGCTCAGGTCGAATTTTAAATAAAGGAAGGAAATCTCCACCTCTGTTTGTGACACATAGATCCCAAGATACATTGGTCTTGAGGGCACATCTCAAGTCCCTTCTTCATGGAGTTGATGTGAGCAGGAAATGAAGCAATGGCTATTAGGACAGTACCCGGCACAGGTGTAGGCCCCCAGCCATGGTAGATGCTGTTGTTAGGATGACTAGAGCTTTGGGTATTGTACAGGGAACTGATGTACTCCTTTTCCTTGCCTGCTTGGCTCCATTTTATTTGGGATCAACAGCTGAAGGACAAGTAACTGAAACAGGAGTAAAATAGATGTTTAATCAGCACCTTTTCATGTCGGGGGTTAGTGGGAGGCCACAGGAGTTTAAGAGAAGATACGGCTCTCAGGGAGTTGACCACAGAGTGGAGAAGTCAAGACAGAGCCCCAGGGAACCGGGAGACGAGAGGGTCCACTGGACCTGAATGACTACAGTCTTGGCCACTTAGGCACTTGAGCCTCCTGCCACACGTCGGGCGCTGGGATTGATTCTGTGTAGTTCTGGGGGCAGAGCTGGTATCAGGAAACGAATGTTTCTCCCAGCTCTAGATCCCGTGCGACTCCCATGTGATAACAAGTGAGCCTCTTTCAGATTTATCTCAGAAGCTGCCGGAGCGTGACAGGAAGGGCATTGACCTTGGAGGCCACTGGACCTGGGTGTGACTGCCATCTGCCCAGGCCCCTGGGCGGGTCATGTGGCGTCTCGGCACCTCAGCTTCTTCATCTGTACTGAACACACAGAGGAGCCTTTTCAAAGTGGGTAATGGTCACTCTAACTTTAAAAAAGAAAGTATCTAAGACAGGAGGATAAGGGCTCTGGGAGTTCCCTGAGGAATCAGAGCCAAGGTAGAGCCTGGGCTGGGCTGAGTGTTGAAGGCCCAGTGGGTCTGGTCGGGTGACCAGGGGTGGGAACTGTATCAGGGCAGGGGGTCCAGGGCGCCCTGTCGAGAAGTCATCCTCCAGTGGGTGGAGTTGAGTGATGTGCTGTGGCACAGCTGAGAGTGAGATTGGAGAGACTGGTGGTGCCTGACCCCCGTTTCCTGATGGGGCCCAGGGCAGGGTTGTGGACAAATGCTGGCCACGGAGCGCCAACAACTGCAATAGAGTTCCACACAGCCATCCATCCCTTCATTTGCTCAGCAGTATTCAAGGAGCATTTGTTAGTGCCCATGACATTCCAGACCAATGTCAGATGTGGGGACACAGCTGGAAAGAGATCCAAGTCCTGGTCTCCAGGAGAACACAGACTAAGAGGCCTCCTGTGGTTGGCCCAGGGCTCTCTTGTGAGCTCTGTGACCCGGAGCAAATGACTCACGTTTTCTGGACTTCTACCTCATCAGTGGGGACAGTGACTGGACTTCCCCGTGGGGTTGATTAGAGGAGTAACGACGTGTGAGATTATGATGGAAAATATTTAGCATGCCCTGAGAACTAATAAATGGCAACTTTTTATTGACGTTCATTCATGTGTGCTTGTAACCTTAAAAAGTAAACAGACGTTTTCCTAAAGAAACACTTCTGCATGTGCACAAAGAGGAATTTATGCTGAATTGTCTGTTATAGCCAAATACTGAAAACAGCCTAAGGGTCCAACAGTAGGGGAATGTTTAACTGTAGTGCGTGCATACTACGACCCATGGTACAGCAGTTTAGAAGAGTGAGGTAGCTCCTATGAACGGGTGTGGAAAGAGCTCCAAGAAGTAGCACCAAATATAAAGGGCAGTTGCGAAGTAAGTACAGAGTGGTTCTATTTCTGTACGCCTACCAAAATAGATCTAAAAGAACCCACACAAAGAGATTTCATAATGGTTATCTCCTGGTGAGGAGATGTGGGTAAAGAGGGTGGCCCGAAGGGGGTTTCAACTTCATCTGTAGCGTTTAAATTCAAGAATACCTGTTATACTTCAGGTATCAAAAATGATTTTAAAGGAATGACTCTTTTTTTCACCTCTCTGAGCCTCAATTTATTTCTCTATAGACTGAAGGAGCTATTCTCTACACTCAGAGATATTTAATGGTCCTTCCATTAAATTTTTCTTATTGTGGTAAAATATTCATAACATAAAACTTACCATTTTCACCATTTTTAATTGTACGGTTCAGTGACATCAGTGCATTCTCACTGTTGTGCAACTATCACTACTATACATCTTCAGAGCTTTCTCATCACCCCAAACTGAAACTTCATACCATTAAAAAAATAACTCCCCATTTCCCCTCTCCCCCAGCCCCTGGTAACCACGTTCTACTTTCTGTCTCTATGAATTTGTCCATTTCAGGTATCCCTTACAAATGGAATCACATTTGTCCTTTTTTTTTTGGCCGCACCGCGTGGCATGTGGGATCTTAGTTCCAAGACCAGGGATCGGACCTGCGCCCGCTGCAGTGCTAGTGTGGAGTCTTGACCACTGGACCGGCAGGAAAGTCCCTATTTGTCCTTTTTTTTTCTGTCTGGCTTATTTCACTTAGCATAACATCTTCAAGGTTTATTTATCTTGTAGCTTGTATGAGAATTTCATTGCTTCTTAAGATAGAATACTATTTCATTGTATGTATACAGCACCTTTGTTTATCCACCTGTCAGTGGACATTTGAGTCGCCTCCACTTCGGCTGTTATGCATAATGCTGCTATGAACATCGGTGCACAGATATCTGAGTCCCTGCTTTCAATTCTTTTGTGTATATACCCAGAAGTGGAATTTCTGGATCATACGATAATTCTATGTTTAATTTTTTGAGGAACCTCCATACTGTTTTCCATAGAGGCTTTACCATTTCCCATTCCCATCAGGGAAGCACAGGGTTCCTATTTCTCCACATCCCTGCCAACACTTGTTTTCTGCTTTTTTAAGAATAGCTACCATAATGGGTGTGAAGTGATATTATGGTTTTGATTTGCATTTCCCTAATGATTAGTGATGTTGAGCATCTTTTCGTGGGCTTCATTGGCCATTTCAATATCGGCTTAGGAGAAAAGTCCTTCAAGTTCTTTGCTCAGTTTTGAATTGGGTTGTTTGTTTTATTGTTGTTAAGTTTTAGGAATTCTTTACATATTCTGGATATTAATCCCTTCTCAGATATATGGTTTGTAAATATTTTATCCCGTTCCGTGGGTTGCTTTTTTACTCTGTCAATCGTGTCCTATGACACATAAAGTTTTAAATTTTGATGAAGCCCAATTTATCTAAAGGAATGACTTTAAAATATTTATAATAAAAAAGAAGAAAAGAACAGGAAGAGGAGGCAGAGACATGTGGAACAAAACACAGATTCTGGGGTCCTTGGCCTTTGTTCCTTACCCGATGACATCACTGCATGTCAGAGGCCCAGCCCAGGGCCACAGCGGGAGAGCTGCAGGTGGAGCACGAGGTGGAGTGGGCTCCACTAAGCCCCAACCAGGTCCCTGTCAGCCTGCTTGCCAGGAGTGGGCGTGTTTGTGGAAGGGCTTGCTACCCTGGGGTTTCCCTGACATCTGTACACTGGAGACCGGTGGGTGGGCTCAAAGGCAGGAAATTCTCAGTAAGGAAGCCTGTGGGCTCACCCACCTGCCTCTCTCAGCCTCGTTAACTGCAGGTTAAATTCCAGGCCCAGAGTCATGGTTTCTAAAGAGCATCTGTCTCTCTGCCCTTTGCTCCCTGCATATCACTCGTCACGTATCACTCCTCACCTTTCCTTTGTTTCATGAGGCTTTTTCTTTTTTCTCTGATTCTAAAAATAATACGCCTATAGCAAACTGACCGGAATATAAAAAGAAAAAACTAACCAGAAAGTCACCATCCTGCAGTGATAACGGTCACCAGTCATTGAGTGCGAATCTTGTGCCGGGACCCCTGCTTCAGACTCTCCCGCAACTGCCTGACGCTCCCGCCATGCCCCCCACAGGCCCTTCACATGGATCTGAACCCCATTTTAGGACCAAGGACACTGAGCCATAAGTGAAGGGCTGGTGTGAGTAGGGAGGGGCTCAGCTCAGGTCTGTCTGGTTCTAAAGCCCATTTCTATTTTAGCCTCTATCCTGCTACTGTTACTATTTGGACTCATTTTTCCTAGCCTTAAAAATAATTGCTTTATGTTTCAAAACTCTTCTTAGAAATGTAGAATTCTTTGGTTATTCTAGGATAATAAGATATGCTATTTATAACATCCGTTACTCGTGGAATGATCATACTGGGTGTTGTTTAAACTTGTTTTGAAAAGAACCAGTCTCATCATTGTGCTGCTGTCTGTTCCCACCCCAATCCCCGGCCTGCTGGGCCCTGCCCCGCCAGCAGTCTTTATTCTCCCCATAACACATCTCAAGGGGGCAACTCAGCCAGGTTTGAAGTCTTACATAGTCTCTGGATGCCAATCATTGAGTAAAGCGTCCTATCCCCACCACCTTCTGGAAAGAGTCAAAAGGTATGGGTTTCCCATAGGCTGCTGGGATGGTGCCTCATGGGTCTCTGGTGGGGGTCTCTTCCAACCTCCACTCGCTGTTGGTGAGTGGGAGGGGATAAATCAGCCAAAAGCTATGGACCGTTAATTGGCAACATGTCGTAAAATTATAAAGACTTGTACTATTTGATTTGTTAATTCTGCTTCCAGGAATTTATCCTACAGATAGACCCACAGGTGTTTATCATGGCGGACGACAACCTAAATGTCCACTAGGATAGGATTGGCTAATAAATTATGGGATGGCCACACACCAGAATACGATGCAGCTGTGAAAAAACATCAGCAGGCTCTCCGTGTACTAACGAGACAGAATCTCAGGATACTGTTAAGTGCAAAACGGTGCTGGGATCTTTCCCACCATCACCCATGGAGCTGGCCAGCTCTTCCTCCAGAGACAGGTCCTGGAGATCACAGCCCGCCCGAGGTCCCCCATCCTCAGTGAGCTCTCCAGCCCAGCACAGACTCCGAAACTGGTTAGAACACTGGGTTTGCCTACAGAGCCAGGGACACTTGGAGCATGAGAAACAGAGGCCGGAGGCTGCTCCAGGGCACTTACTCGACTGCCAGCCCCGGGCCCTGAACCCTCACTGCTAAGGCCTACTGGTCCTTCCTTGCTCTTCTGTCCTGTCTTGTGTCCACAGGCCAAGCCAAACCTTCACTCCTTCCGTCCAGGAGTCACCCCGCTGTGTCCGGTTTGACTCGGGCTGGACCATCTCAGGGAGCCCACTCTGGGGCTAAGCTCGTTCCCAGAAACGCTTGCCCTGCAGCTCAGCTTCCCTGAGATGAGTCACCCAGGCCCCCAGGATGCTCCTCTGTCCCCTCCTCCCCCTCCCCCTCCTCCCAGGCTGCATTTCACAAACGCACCTTCTCTTAAGAATCAGCACGTAGCCTGGTGCTTATGTACAAGGGCCCGATGGTCAGCTCCTGGGCCCCAGTCTTGGCCCTGGGATTTGCTGTATACGTGAGCTTGGCAGGGTCACCCGCTCTCTCTCTTCTGAGGCATAGAACTGCTCATAGCTTCTCTCTTTAAGATCTGCTTAATAGCACTTGGCACAAAGTACCCAATACATGTTACGATTATTTTACGTGCCACTGGGAAGTTCCCTGGAGTCAATCCACAACGTATCGGGAGGAAATTTACTTTTTCCTCACAGTTTCCCTCACGGGAACTCAGGAGGAGAAAGTCATTTGGCAACTCTCTGCCCAGCAGCCCAGCAGCTGGGCTGGGGGAGGAAGTCCCGTCTGCCAAGTGGGGCTTTGCTTGTGTTTTAAGAGGCGTGGCTGGACTCCAGATAAGGCCCGGGCTACACACCCTGCCCCCACCCCCGTGTCAGCTGACCCTCCCCTCTCTGCTGGGGTCCACCTCTGGCTGAGGATGCAGCGATCAGGAGTGGGTGGGGCTGGAAGGTGGAAGCAGCTTAGGTCACCCAGTGGGGCTTTTTTTTTTTTTTAACAAGTAAGGAATGAATTTATAACCGTGAAGTCTTTGGAGGAGATGGGTTAGGTGATCTGAGAGAATTAGGGGGAGGGAAGGAATGTCCTCCTTGTGAAGCCACTGAGATTACAGCTGGTGGGCCTTTTAATTCCAGCCTTAACAACTGCACACAGGTGAGAGGACCTGGACAGGAGAATGGGATGACGAAAGGGATGTGCGTGTGAGAGGAAGCCCCCTCCCCAGTCCTCTTCAACTGTGGCTTCCTAGATGAACTTAGAGACACCCCCTCCCGCTCCTCCCCCAGGTGCTACTGTCAGACCCGCCCTGGGGCCTCAAAGACTGACCTAGTCACCCTGTTTCTGGGCAGGAAGCCCCTCTCAGCCTGCCCCTCCCGTTCTCCAGTCTCCTGCTGCCTCACTTCCTCTTGGCCTCACACAAAGGCACTGACGTTTTCCTCCCCCTTTCACAATGGGGCCGTATGGCTCTATTATTCTCATATTCCCCAGATTCCTGACATCAGTGCCCAGGGAGGAATCAGGTGCTCAGAGGTGCAGCCCTTGGTGTGAAGACACATCTACGCTGAAAGCCGCTCTCTGGAAGCAGGGGATGGAAGTGTCACCAGCAATTTTCCTTAAAAAATGCGACCCAGGGGCTTTGCGCCGTCAAGCGGTTTGTAGCTTTCTCGGCTCTGAGAAGGCTGATGGGATGGGGGAGAGACCCACAGGGGCACATTCAACTCCCCCAGGCGGGAGTAGTAGCCAGGTATTAACTGGGAATTAATTGAGGGCGATTTGAGCGCTGGGATGGGAACTCCAGCTCTTGGGGCAGTAATGGGCGCTGACTAAATACACGGACACACTTTGCCCATCCCCTCAGTGGGCTCACACTGGACACCCTCCTCTCACACCGCCATGGGGACTCCCCTGGCCAGCCCACGGGACATCGGCACACACGTGGACTCACACACCCAGCAGATGACTCATCCTCAGTCCCAGCCACTACACACAAAGCAGACTCACCAAGACAGCCTTGTTCCCCGCTGGCAACCCCCAGCCACTGACAGAGCCGCATGAAATCTACACACAAGATGGCTCCCACAGGCAAGAGCTAATTCTCTACTCACACCTCCCACCTCTTTCACTTCCACTCGCAGTGTGCCCACACGGCAGATTCACAGACGCAGAGCTAACTCCCAGCCCTCGCCCTCCCCACACAAACACCAGCCACTTTCGGACCAGCCCTGACCCACGTAGACAACAGACCGTCCTCACAGCTCTCACTCGTCCCCCAGCAGCCCAGAGTCTCACCTTCCCCTCCCTCTCAGTGCGTTGGGGTGCATGTTCTACGAGGTGAGGGTGCTCTGGGCTCCTAGGAAAGCAGCCCTGGGGAGCGGCCCCTCCTTGGAGGCAGGGGGCCTCTGGTCAAGGTCTGGCCCCGCACTACCCGCCATCGCCCCTGCCAGCCCAGTGTGAGCTCTGGAAACTCAGGGAACAGGGTGACGTACTCAACCTGAACCCCTTCAGTCCTGAGCAAACCCCCATGTTGATCACCACCTCAGGGGACGCAGCTGAGGCCTGGCTGGGTAAAAGCAACCCCTGCTTCAGCCTGGAGGCAACTCATTTCCCCTGAGTTTCTCCCTCCGTTTACAGGTCTACTAAATGGAGTGTGGCTTTTCCTCGACAAGTGCTCTTGGGCCCCAACTGCTGTCCTCTACCCCTGGCCACCGTCCCCTCTGTCCCGAGGCCTCCAGCCTGCAGGCAGGGACGAGCTCAGGCAAGCTGATGCACAAGCCAAGCCCAAAAGTGGCCTGGTTTATGGCCCCAGAGTTCCAGCAGGAAGCCTGGGGGCAGGGCAGGGAAAGCTGGACAGGCAGGCCCGGCTCCGAGAGTAGAGGCTGCTGCATAAGTGTGCTTTGGACGGACGGTTCAGGTTGGACCCCCTACGCGAAGTGTCACCCACCACCCATTATTCCACCATGAAAGCTCCAGACCTTCGGGTTCTGAGGAATTGTCTGTCACCTGCCTGGTCAGACATCCCCTGACCTACCTCCTGCAGAGGTCATCCACTCTGCAGGCTGCCTCTGTCCTGTCCTTCAGGCCCAGGGAGTGTGAAATGGGGGGACAGGAGGGGCAGGGGGAGCCAGAAAGTCAACCCTTCCTCTGCTGGATTTTGCTGAGATGGTAGAGCATTTCCATGGGCTGCCCTGTGGCTTGGAGGACAGAGCCAGGCTTTCAAGGAGACCCACCCAGCTCTGGACCTTGTCTTGCCACTTGGTTGCTGTGGGACCCCAGGCAAGTGTCTTTACCTCTCTGAGCCATTCTTCACCCTTAAAATGGGGATGCTATAGGATGGAAAATGAATTTGGGGAGTATATCAGTTGGTGTGTGTCATTGTTCAGTCTAGTAACTGGCCCACACAGGAAGTGCTCCGTAGGTGGCGTCTGTGGTTCGAAACATCTTCAGGCCCCAGGGTGGGAAGCCCCTGCCCTTTTCTTTTCCCAGAACCTCAGGGATGCTGCATTTCTGCCCAAAGCCCAGGCTGGGAGCACCTGTGGATGGCAGTATCTCAGAAGCCCAGGTCTGAGGGCAGTGCCATTGGAATTAGCCAAGTAGGGCCAGGTGGAGGCTTGGAACTAGGCCCTGGAATTGCCCCTTTGATGGAGACCAGATTCTGTGAGCAAAGGGTGGGAAGGCACGAAATTCAGGGGGTCAGCAGAGAGGGGCTTTCTTATACACCCCCCTCCAGGACCTTGACCTACAGGGTCCTCCTTCGTCACTTCTAGGCTGGAGGTTGGCTTGCTCCGTGGATTTAAAATGATTTTTCCTTAATTGATAAATCAATCTCACCCAATTCTCACTCTTGCCCTTCAGAGGTAGGAATTTTGAATTTCCATTTTTACAGATGAGAACCAGAAAAGTGAAGGGACTCACCGAGATCACGCAACTATTAGTGGCAGAACTGAAACTTCAAGCTGGATCTTCTGGCTGTGATGCCAACTCCCTGCCCATCACACCAGGGTGTCCCTCGGGTTTCCGAGGGCAGGTGTGATTTGTCCCTCAGGAATGGCAGCCTTAGGCACCAACTTTATTCAGTATAAGACCCTCCTCCTCCTGAGGCCCCCTCCCCTGTCGCATCACCATCAGTTCCTTTGGACACACCCTGGGAGGTGACAGCAGACAGAGCTCGTATCACTGCAGCCCACAAAGTCCTTCCCCGTCTTCCAGACCCGGCCTCTCCCTGTCCCCTGGGCCACCCTGAGCCCCTCGTGCAGCCTTCTGCCTTGGCTCACACACTTCCCTCTGCCTGGAATGCTCTCACCTGCATTGCCCACCTGGCTATAACTCCATGTGTCTTTACAGCCAGCTCAGGTGCCATCTTCCCCAGGAAGTCTTCCTGACCCCTCTCCCTAAGAAGCTCGGCCACCTGCCTCACCCTTGTGCTGCCCTCTATCTGGGCAGTACCCATGCACCATCATAATGGCCCTTTTCTTATCTTCCCCTGGAGTAGTCGGTGGTAAGCTCCACAGGGCCACAAACCTTGCCTTACTCTCTCGGGTCAGCAACACGGTGGACAGAAGGGCTCTTTCTCTGCAAGAGTCAGAAACCCATCACACACTGGCTTAGCTAAAGGGAACTGGTTGGCTTATACGGACTGAAATGCCAAGAAAGTCAGTTTGGCTTTAGACAAAGGGGGAAGTTCAAAAGATGTGCTCAGGAATCTTCCTCTCCCTGTCTCTCTCTCTCTCACACACACACACACACACACACACACACACACACACACACACACACACACACACACACACACACACACACACTCCTCTCTATGGGAACTCCATTCCTAGATTATGCATAGTGCTGACCAAGATGGTGGCACCCAGCTCCAGGCTTCCATCCTACAGCTGCATAACAGCTGCATAAAGAGAGCTCTTTCCCAACTCTTCCAGCCAAAGTTCCAGGGTTGCCTCTGATTGGCCAGGACCAGCTTTCATGCCCCCTTGGGGATCTAGAGAGTAGATAAACCCCACTGAAGCACATAGAGCTAGAGTGGGATGGGGCGGGGGGCGGGGGCATGATTCTTCCAAAGAAAGAAGATCTCTTTAAGCAGAAGAAGGGGGAACGGACCCAGGGCAAGAAAAACTATGCCCATTAAAGTGGTGCTTTTCAAATTTCAGTAGCACACAGATCTCTTGGGGATCTTGTTAAGATGCAGACTCTGGTTCAGCAGGTTTGGGGTGGGGCCTGAGAGTCTGCATTTCTGACAAACTCCCAGAGGATGTTGCTGCTGCCCCACTTGGAACCACACTTTGAGTGGTGAGGGGCCTGACACACCTAACACCTGGCCCCGAATGGACCTCATGTGCGACGAGTGAGGGGAATCAAGATGCTGCTGGGACTTGGTGCCCACCTTAGTCCTCCCTGCTTCCCCAGGCCCAGCCGTGCCTCTTAGATTGCTCCTTGCCATAACTGGTGAGGCAGACAGGGCGAGCCTTCTTATTCCTATTTTGCAGGTGAGAAAACAGAGGCTCAAACACTTTGCCGAGTCATACCTATCCCAAGGAGCTGAGCTGGTCCTGGGTACCTGCCTGCACTGAGGGACTGCAGAGCTCTCCGAAGGCAACCCCTCCTCTTACAGGAACAGAGCCCTCACCAGAACCCCTCCCACTCATAGGAAGGGGCTGAAGGGCTGCCAGGACAAACAGAAGGAGAAGTGGTCCACCGTGCTATGGTCGTATTTCCCCAGGATTGGAAATTCCCAGGCCACTGAACAGAAAGCTGTGTCAGCTGGTGAGGTGACGAGGTTTTTATGGCCCAGGTGACCTCTCTGCTGTGCTGTTTGTAAATCAAAGTTGCAAAGGGCTAAGGTCATCCCGGCAGCCCCTGCTCCCTAGGTTATTTTTAACCTTCTTTATCTTCTTATCAGTTCTCTCCTTCCTGCTCTCCAGTTATCTTTAACAAAGGTAGTCTCACCAAGGGTAGGGCCAGTCACACCTGGGCTTCTAGGAAAGAAATGTGGGTGTCTCTGGCCCCTGACCTCACCTCACAGGGGTGCTCTGAGCACCTGCAAGTAATTTGAAGGAGGAATCCTTAGTGGATCTATGGGCTGGCACAAGAGGAAGATTGTTAGGGTGATCCAAATATGGAATGAGCTAGTGGAGAGGTAGGGAGTTCTCTGTCTGTTATGAGCTGAATTGTGCACCCCCAAAATTCCTATGTTGAAGTCCTAATCCCCAGTACTTCAGAATGTGACCCTTGGAAATAGGGTCTTCGCAGATGTAATAAGTTAAAATGAGGTCATCCTGGAGTAGGGTGAGCCCCTCATCCAATATGACTAGTGTCCTTACAAAGAGGGTAAATTTGGACACCAAGACACACACAGGGAGGACAGACGCCATGTGAAGATAACTCAGGGATTGGGGTGATTCAGCGGAAGCCAAAGAGCAGAAGAGATTGGCAGCAAATCTCCTGGGCAAGAGGCATGGAACAGAGTCTCCCTCAGTCTCATATGGAACCAGCCCTGCTGACACCTTGATTTCAAACTTCCAGCCTCCAGAACTTCGAGACAAGGAATTTCTCTTGTTTAAGCCACTGAGTTTGTGGCATTTTGTTATGGCAGCCCTAGGAAACAAATACACCATCTCTGGAGGTGTTCAGGCTGAGACTGACAACCACTTGGTAGGATATCATCCAGTGGAAATATTATGTAAGCCGTCCATGTCATTTGTAATTTTCTAGCAGCCATGTGAAAAAACTTAAAAGAAACAGATGAAATTAATTTTAATAATATATTTTATTTCACCGAATAAATCCAGAATATCATTGCAACATGTAATAAGTACTAAAAAGAGCTTTTAATTAGATGTTTTATATTCTTTTGTTTGTTTCATAGTAAGTCTTTGAAACCTAGTGTGTTATTTTCCACTAATGGCACAGCTCAATTGGGATTAGCCACATTTCAAGAGCTCAATAGTCATGCAGAGCTAGTGGCCACTGTATTGGACAAAGTAGGTCGAATTCGTTCTCCCCTCTGTATCCGTGGGGCTTTAGGCAGTTTACTGAAACTGATAGGGCCTCGGTTTCTTCACCTGCAAAATGGGGACAATAATAATACCTCCACAGAGTTGGTGTGGGGAGTAAGTAAGAAGGATGTGCCTGGCTGAGAGTGTTCTTGGCACCAGGTAAAGCTCTGTAACCCAGGACTGTTACTATGGTAAGGCCTGTGGACAGCAGACCAGCTATTTAAGGACCTTCCCATTCCAAAGGCTTGTAGATCACCACATTTCTCACTAGGCTCATCTTGACCCTCCTCCACACTCAGACCCACCCCCAGGATCCCCACTCAGACCAACTTGAGTACACCTCCTCCAGGAAGCCTGCCTAAGGGTCCCAGCCCCCGTTTTAAATTCTCAGAGCACCCTGGGAGAGCCTTACAATTTATCACTTAATTGTCCTGTTAATTGTGTCATTACCTGTGAGTGAGGTTTTAAATCCCTTGAGGGCTGGGATATGCCTCTTCTGGTTTCTCCTCTAGCCTGAGTTCTGAGCCTGTTCAATTACTCAGGGGGGCAATAAACCTTCATTGAGCACCTAGCCCGAGTCATCCGTTGGGCCCTGCCAGACTTAGAGTAGGATCAGTTAAAGACATGCAGGTCAACTCACCCATGCACACCGCTCAGAAGCCCCCAAACAGGTGATCTCTGGGCACCAAGGCCCATGGCTCATGCTAGAAGAGCCATACCCTGGACCAGCCCGGGGCAGTGGAGGTCCTGGAACCTTCCAGGAAAAAGAGGTCAGACGTGCCAACAGTGATGTTTTCCAGTGTGCTTCACCCCAAGCAGGGAAGGTTTCCTGCCGTGGGCTGGTGGGCCTCACGCAGGAGCCCCGAATGCCTGGCCCCGGATGAGACTTGGGTCTGGCAGGGGCCCTCTGAGCCACCCTCTGCTCCCCATCTCCCCCTTGCCTGGATGGCATTTGGGGGCTTGTTTACTACAGGTTGCACCCTGATAGAGTCCCAGCTGGCTGCAAGCGGTAACCGCAGCACCTCCGCGAGAGACTGATGTGGAGAGAGTCACAGTCAAGCCCACCCAGCCCAGCCCCGCTCCTCCCCCAACACGACAGTCGCATGCGCTGGGTGTTGACCGTAGGGCTGAGTCTGGCACGGGACAGGGAAAGGCCAGCTGGAAAAGCACATCCTGTGGGCACACAAGGCCCCGCCCACTCCTGCTTCTGTGAGCAGCATCTATCTCTCCCCTGCAGCGCTCCATACAGATTACAGAGGGGGCATTTGCCCCACGAGCCAGGCCTGTGGACCCATCCCACCCCAGTCTTCCTGCCCCCTCCTCTCTTATTCCCTGGAGGCAAAACACCTGCTTTGAATCGCACTATGCCCTCCTTTAGCTGTGTGGCCTTAATCAAATTATTTAACCTCTCTGAGCCCCGGATTCCTCGACCATAAAATGAGGAGAGCAATAATATCTACCTTGTCGGGTTGCTGTGAAGTTTAAATGAGACGCTTTCCATCACGTGCTTGCTGTAGTGAGTGACACCTTAACAAGTGGGCACACTAACTGCTCTTTACGATCGCGGTGGTGATTACCATTTGCTTGTAAAGCCTGACAGGAGGCTTATTCTGCTACCCAAATGCACATTCCAATCATGCAAAGCTAGGAAACGTGACTCAATTTTACCTGCTTTTTTTGGGATTTTGTAGCCTATGACTTTTTCGTTGAGGAATTTGTACTGACACAAGACAACTCTTTCATTCTACAAATATGTACTGAGCACCTGCTAAGGAGATGATGTATTCTTGGCGGTCCCAAGAGCAGAACTGGGTGATGCAGACAAGCGGCGTTCCTGGCAGCTGCCCCAACCACATCGTGAAAGTTCCTTTCATGCTTCGCTGAGGGGATGGCAGGTTCTTTGCCTGTGTCCCTGTATCAGGCCTAGCATGGCCTGGAGGTAATGTCCAAGGAGGTGAGCAGAAGGAGCCTGTGCAGGAATTTGGACCAGCTTTGGGGTTTGGGTTCCTGCTTCTAACTCTGTGACTCTGGGAAAGTCAGTTAGTCTTACAAAGCCTCAGTTTCCTTCTCTGTTAAATGGGCATAATAACACCTAGCCTGTGACCTCACAGGTTTGCCGTCAGCACATGTGTGGTCTTTTAATAACCGTATTTTTTCCTTCCTTCCTTCATTCTCTCCCTCCCTCCCCCCATCATCCATCCACTCAACCATTCAACATTTTTTTGATTACCTACACTCTTTCAGCTAGTGGGGAAGGAGCTAGAAGTAGAGGGAACCCAGACAGCCCCAGGGCAGTGCTGTCCACAGGGATTCTCAGCCCTTCTCCCCATCTCTGGGTGTCCGTATTGCAGCAGGAGGACAGGAGCCATCAGACAACTTCTTGGGAGGTGCTGACCCTTCCTCAGTCCAGCCCAGGTGACTGGTAGCCCCTCTGGGCCCAACCTGGTCTGGGTGAGAAGGAGCCCAGGCTCCCAGGCAGATGCCCAGGGTGGAGCTCCCCGCTTCTTGGACCACAGCCAACTCAGCCAGCTCTCCCAGCTGGACTCTTGACCCTGGGTTTTCCTGTTCCTCGGCAGGAAATGAGCTCTGAAGGAAAAGGGCTGAGTGGGCTCCAGACATACCCACGCTTAAGGCAGGAAGTAGGAAGCAGGGGAGGTCCCAGCCATATCTGTCCCCTGCTCTCAGAAAAGCAATGCTTTTTAGACAGCTCTCCCCGGCATACTTCTGCTCAGTTCTCTCTTTGGAAAGCACTGGAACCCGTGGCCACTCCCAACTGCAAGAAAGACTGGGGAAAAGGGAGCGGGAAAATCATGATTGGCTTAGACCAAGCGTAGGCAAAGTTCCGTGAAGGGCTAGGTGGTAAATATTTTAGGCTTGGTGGGCTGAGCAGTCTCTTTTGCAACCACTCAACTCAGCCTCTGTGGCATGAAATCGGCCCGAGATGCTACATAAACAGAGGGGCGTGGCTGTGCGCCAACACAACTTTATTTACGGACACAAACTTGGATTTTGTATAATTTTCATGGGTCACAAAATATTACTTTTCTTTTGATGTTTTTCAACCATTTTGAAAATGTTAAAAACCGTTTGAGCTTGTGGGACGTACAAAAACTGGGAGCCGTCCGATTTGGCCTCAGGCCAGAGTTTATCAATCCTTGGCTTAGAACAATCATAATCCATTCCTTGGGGCTGGGCACACTGGCACTCCAAGGAAGGGTGTGTGTGTGTGTGTGTGTGTGTGTGTGTGTGTGTGTGTGTGTGTGTGTGTGTGTGTGTGTGTGTGTGTGTGTGTGTGTGTGTGTGTGTGTGTGTGTGTGTGTGTGTGTGTGTGTGTGTGTGTGTGTGTGTGTGTGTGTGTGTGTGTTTACTAAGAGGCACACTGGGGGACAGGGGTGATGCATTCTATGAGCAACTAACGGTGTTCACCACAGGCCATATTGCCACTTCACAGGAAGAACAGCGGAGTCGAACCAAACCGTCCAAACTCCAGAGCCCGCCCTCTAAGCCTCCACGCTAATATTCTCTGCTCAGCTGTAAAGGCTGGGGCATGAGCGGGGTGGGTAGGCATGTCAGCATTGGTCCCAAGATGGCTCACACAGGGACACAGGCCTAGGTACAGTTGACACCCTCCAGCAGCCTCTCCTCTCGCAGGACCTGGAGGGAAGATCACAGGAGAGGGGTGTGGAGTGCGGAGAGCGGAGGGCAGCGGAGGAGCTCCCACCTCCTTCCCTCCGTAGGCCAGTGCACATTCCTGGTGTGGGTGATGGGGTGGAGGCTTCCCTCCGGCCCTAGAGCAGGATTTCCTTTTCCCTTGACATTAATAGATGGGAAATTGGGTCTTATTCTCATGGGAAGCGGAGAAGCCCTCCCCCCTCCCCTGACTCCCCTCTTTCCCCTGCTCTTCCTTTCCTGCCCACCCCCAGCACAAAGGAGATTCAGGGAAGGATTTAACAGCTGAGGGAGCCCGAGAGACTTTGAAAATTCAGACATGTCACCCTTTCAGCCACTAAAAAATCTTTTCTTTATCTCCTACAGTATGATTTATTCTTTTAAAGTTCATTCAGTTCCCCCTGAGCACAAGCTAGGCACTCTTGCAGGGAATTTTACATGCTTTGATTCATGTAATCCTCCCCGACACCCTGTGAGGTAGGTGTCATTAGACCCATTTCATGAAGGTGGAAACTGAGACCCAGAGAGTTTACAAAATCAACGGCAGCACCGATTTAACCCAGGTCCGACTGACTCCCGTCCGCTGCTGAGGCTGCCTCTGCCCAATGGGACGACCTGGGAAGAAGGGGTCAGTGAAGGATCTGAGTTCACAGCTCGGGCACTGGAGTCAAAGAGACTTGAGTTCAAATCCTGGTTAAAGATGTATACTAGCTGCTTCCTTGGGCAAGTGATTTAATATCTCTGAAGCTCAGTTTTCCCTCCTATTAAAAAAAAAAATCTATTCTCTCTTCCTCCAGCCCATGATTTCTCCTTGGGAAACCACTGTTCCCCAATTCTCCATTCCTATGGTTCACCTGGCAATGACCCCACTTGCCGGCATTAGTGTAGCACATGCCCTACACCCAGCCAATCAGAGCATCTTGTTCTCCCAGACTAAGTGATGCATTCAGGGATAAGTACATGTGACTAAATCCAGCCAATGAGAGTTAGGTTTGGGATTTTTGCTGGACCCATTAAAAAAGGAAGGCTCTCTTTTGGCTTCCTGGGATGTAAGCCTAGAGCTTCGAGTGGCTATATTGTCACCGCACAGGAAGAGCCTGCCTGAGAGTAAAGCAAAGGAAGAAAAAAAAAATAGAGGCTGAACTAAGAAACCAGGAGAGGGAGAAGAGTCCCTGTGAGATGACTTCACCTGAGCTCCTGGCTCCCAGCTTGCCTAAGATATATCCTCTGTTGCCTTCATTATATAAGGCTAACATGTCCTTCTCTGTCTATGCCAGTCTGAGATGTTTCTCTGACACTTGCAATCAATGAATAGAATGAAAGCCCCACGGGGGCAAGGATTTTTTTCTGCTAAGTTAATGTATCATCTCCAGCGCCTGGAACAGTGTCTGGCACATAGAAGGTCCTCAATCAATATTTGTTAAACAAATATAACATCTCATCTCATGGGATGTTATGAAGATAAAGTGGAGGGATGAATATCCAAGGTTGTCCCCAATGCACGGCCTGGTGAGCCTCAACCGCCATGGCTCTAAGCCAGAAGCCCTGCCCTCCAGCAGCTTCTAGTCTGGTGGACTGTCCTCCCCACAGGCCTCAGGCAGGTCAAGGCAGGAGTGGTTTAAGTAATGAGCAGTGATCAAAGACCATGAGTGGAGGGAAGTCCCTGACGGCCCAGTGGTTAGGACTCAGTGTTTTCACTGCCGAGGGCCCGGGGTTCAATCTCTGGTCAGGGAACTAAGATCCCGCAAGCCGCACGGGGCAGCCAAAAAAAATTCAATCAATCAATCAGTCAAAGACCATGAGTGGAAAATGCATTACTCCAAGCTGTAGGGAACGCAAATGATGCTGCAGACCTGGTCCCTGCCCTCCAGGACTCTACTTGGCACCCTCCAGTCTCTGTGGCCGCCCCCTCACACCTCATTGGGTGGGATGGCATCAATCTCTGGTAAGGGAAATGGGCGTGTGGCATTTCCATGTGGCAGAGGGAAGAGTACCCACATCCAGTCAGGAAGGGCGAATGTCATGGGGGGCAACCATGTCTGCTCCCAGCTGGCATCTAGAAAATGCAAAAGAGGGTAACTACTGGCTTCTGGATTTGAACAGACACGCTGGTGTAGCAAAAAGAGCCCTGTGCGGAGTGAATTGGAGAGCAGACTTCACCAGTAAGGACCTGAGGCCAGAAGGTCTTGTACTGGGTTCTACTTCTGGTTTTTGTGCGTGGGGGAGACTCTCTCCAACCCAAGCTTGGGTTTCTCCAGGGACCACATTCTCTACTCCCTCTCACCACAACCCTGCCTACTGCAGAGCTGGGGGCACTGTGGGCTCACAAATACACAGACAGCTCTACCTGGAGAGCCAAGACATTTTTCCTCTCCCCCCCACCTTCAGCCTTCCGGAAATAAACCTGTTCCTGTTTCCAAGAAGCACCTCAAAGTTACCCTCTAAATCCTGTTCTCCTAGTCACTCTCAATCTGGGTAATTAAACTCAACACTTCCGGGGTGATTAAAAATTCATTCAGCGTTCAACAGGCCCAGAAATGAAATGCAGTGGGAAACGCACTTGGTGCGCCTGGTTAGATGTAATTAGAAAATCGTCCTGCTGGGGAAAGTATTATAACTAAGGCGATGTGGCAGCCACAGAAGTGTCGGTAGGGAAGGCGACTGCCCTGCTTACACAGTCACAGGCCTCTTCTCGGGCCTTTAATTACTTTCCGTTACTCAGCTGTCGCTGACAGTTGCATTGCACGAGCAGCTGGCTTACAATAAGGGTTTTCACTTCTAAATCAGTGAGGGTTCATAGGCACTTCTTGTGCCCAAGCCTGTTTGAGCCTCCACTCCTCTGTCTGTGCATCCCTCCCTCACCTCCCCCTGCTGACAGCCGCTGACATCCCTTCCCTCCCCACTCAACCGCACCACCTGCAGGGCTCCATCCTGGCCCTTCTGCATCCTGGCACCATCCCAGCATCTCCTCACCTTCTGCCCCTGATGCCCTATCCCTGCACAATTTGGTCCTCTCCTTCCTCTTCCCTTTGCTTCCAGCTACTGTCCTCCAGGAGTGGTCCCTGCTGGAGGCCAGCTGCCCCCTGGGAGGTCTTCAAGGCTCCTTGTCTGCCAGACAATAGCCCCATTGCTTGGGATACCTTCCTGGAGGCTGGTGTTCTTGGATGCTGCAGAGGGTCATTTCCTTTCCCCATCTCAGAAGCCACCAGGGGCCTTCACACCTCCCAAACCATCCAACTTTCCCATCTGGTACCTCTGAACGCCATGGGCAGCAGGGAATGTCTCGTTAACCCTTGAGGGCTAGAACATCTTAGAATTTTTGAGTTGCTTCAGGGGCCTGTAGCAGAAACTGTGTTTTGCTCAAGATGATCCTTGTTCCTTACTGTGAACCACTTAACTGTGACAAGGCATGAGAGGAAGTTCTGGGTATTTCCTGGGCCTTATGGAAAAACTAAGACAGTGCTGTCCAGTACAGTCGTCATTAGCCCCAAACGGCCATTAAATTTAAATTAATTAAAATTGAATAAAATTAAAAGTTCAGTTCCTCAGCTGTTCATGTGGCCAGTAGCTACCATATTGGACACTGCAGATGTAACATTCCATCATCACAGAAAGTTCTATTGGATGGCACAGCCCTAGAACATAAGCTCTAATAGCACAGGTCCAAAGTTGGGCAGACCCTCTACTATTTACTCTATGACCCACTTAACTTCCTGAGGTATCCCTCCATTTCTTCATCTATAATAGCGGCTATCTTGGAGAGTCATGAGGTCCAGTGACAGAATCCAAGTAGACACTCGGCAGTGTTTGATAACAGGAAGAGCTGATAAATGGAAGCTGTTGGCTCTTGGAGTAGAGGGTGCAGCTTGGTGAAGTAGAAGGACTTAGGCGAAGGAGACTGAGTTCTAGCCCCAGCTCCATCACTGTCTCTAAGCCAACTGTGAAGTGTGACCCACACAGCCCAGATTAAAAAGGTGAATAGAAAAAATCAAAATGAAATGGAAAACTCCAGCACAGATATTTCTCTGAAGCCTGGGACCCAACATCCACTGCCTGCTGAGCAGCTCCTGTTAGATGGCTTCCAGGGTCCTTAGAGTCAAGAGTCGCAAACAGGCAGGAGCATCTTCCACCTCAAACCCCCCTGCCCTCTTGCATCTCCTCCCTCACAAGTAGCACCTACTTTCCAGAAAGCTATAAACCGTACCTGCTCTGTCTCCTTGCTTTATAATCGTATGATATAGTTAGAGTTATCACCATTTTACAGACAAGGAAACTGAGGCGTAGAGAGATTACGTACCTTGCTAGTTAGCAGTAGAGTCAGGCTCCAGAGTCTCTGCTCTTAAGCAGTGTGTGATGCTGCCTTGATCCATCAGCAAAATCCCTTGACTTTACTTCCTCAAATCTGTCCACTTATCTCCAGCTGCATGGACAGCGCCCTATCCTAGCCATCACGGCCTCTTGCCTGGCTCAGAGCAACAGTCCTCTCCTTGGTCCCCAGATGTCCTGACTGGCTCCCTTTCCTCACGCTCCCCCCGCCCCCCAGCTTCAGTCCTCTGTATAAGATGAATGTTTGGTGCTATCACTTTCCTGCTGGGAATCCCATATCATCTTGTTCACCATTGTGTCCCTGGAGCCTGGCATGTAGCAAGTGACCCCCAAATATTTGGTTGAATGAATGTATGAATCTTTTGAAAAAATCCAATCCAAGAGACTATTGGGAATATATGGTCAAAATAGTTTGGGAGCATTCAGACTCGAAGAAAGGTGATCTGTATGAAACCTCAGACAGGGGTGATGGATGAGTATTATAACCAAGAAAGTGTAGACTAACAAATCATATGGTGTCCCTTCTGAGAGAATGGGTCAAAGAGGACAGGGGAGAGGAACTGGTCTGCAGGGCGTCCAGGAAAGGAATGCAAAGAACAAAACGGTGGCACTGTGCCTCCAGGGCTACGTGAAGGAAAGTGTACTGAACAGCATCCAGGGCGCGATGAAATTGATTGGCTGGCCTGTCCCATTGCCACTAGGACAAAGGATTCAGGTTTAGACTCTTGTCTCCAGTGTTTGGTTAATGTCAACCAGGTCCAAAACGGCAGTCACCTCTGGGTGCCCTCAACAAACCTAGTTTCTGCTTCTGGCAAACTGGGGAGCAGACCCTGATACGTGGGATAATTTCAGAGTGCTGTGTCCATTCCCCTTCCAGGAGCCCCCATGAGACCTTCCTAGGCAGCCGACCTGACTCTCTCTGGGAGACAACTCGAGCTCATGAGCCCTTAGACAAGTCATTTCATTACTCTGGGCCTCAGTTTCCTCCTTGGAAGGTTGGGGTTGAACTAGATGACTTTTAAAGGTCGCTTCACCCCTGTGTTAAGGACTGGTGTCTGGAGCATAGCTGTGGCCCCTCATCGGCCTCTCTCTTGATGCTCCATGCCTATCCCTAGGCAGAAACAGACTCTCAGACTAAAAATGTGCAAGGAAGTATAGACCTTCTTCCAAGGAAGTCTCAAGAATTAGACCCTTCCGAACATTTGATCAGATATGATCAGAGGCAGGGAGTGGGCTGGGCCCTGAGCTGGGCTCAGTCCTGTCACTGACTTTGTGGGTATTTTGGGTATTTCTCTGCACCTTAATTTCTTCATCCAGAAAATGGAGGTAGAAACTTGTATACTAGGTCAGGGATTCCCAACCTAGGGCTCCCAGAGAATTCCAAAAGGGGAATAGATATTTAAAATGGAGAAATCTGGTGGATACCGCCAAGTATGCAAACTTAACAGCAACAATATTGGAAAAGACTGGCATTATGAGCTTCCCGATATGATGCAATGAGAATATCGTCTATGTAGTATTCTTGCCCCCAAAACTGTCTCATCTAAATCTAACCACGAGGAGACAGTCAGACAGGTCCAAATTATATGATATTCTGTAAAACATCTGGCAGTGACTCCTTGTTAAGATCCTAGGTTAAAAAGGACATTATTGGGACACTTGGAGAGAATTTAATATGGGATATATGCCAGATGATATTATTGCACCAATTTAAATTTATTGAATGTGATAATACTTACAGAGAATGTCCTTGTTCTCTGGGAGATAATAGCTGATGTATCCAGACATAAATGGCCTTCATGCTTGCAACTTACCTCCTAAAGGAGAGAGAAAGAAAGCAAATGTGGCAAAATGTTAATTACTCATGAATTCAGGTAAAAAGTATAGAGATGCTCATTGTATTAATCTTTCAACTTTTCTGTAGGTTGAACTTTTCCAAAATAAAAAGTCAGGAGGGAAAAAGGCTTAACAGAAATTGTTATCTGTGATAAGCCTGCTTTGAGTTAATCAGTAAGAATCAGAGCAAACATTCATTGAGTTTTTACCACATACCAGACACTGTCAAGAGCTTTAGGTGAATAATTTCTCTTAATTCTTACATCAGTCTTATGAGGTAGGACTATTAATACAAAAGATCCTCAGGCACAGAGGGGTGAAGTAACTTGCTCAAGCTCACACAGCTTGGAAGCAGCTGAGCTCAGATACTGTGGATCCAGGCCTGTTCCCTTAACTACTTTAGCTTAGATTAAGTCTTTCAAAACATGGATTCTCTGGGGTGAAAATAATAAAAAGAATTCTGAGAGGAGAAGAAAAGATCAGTGGTTGCCAAAGGTTAGCGGGGAGAGAGGGATGAATAGGCAGAGCACAAAGGATTTTTAGGGCAGTGAAATTATTCCGCATGATACTATTATGGTAAATATATATCGTTATACATTTGTCAAAACTCATAGAATGTGTGGGACTTCCCTGGTGGTCCAGTAGTTAAGAATCGCCTTCCAATGCAGGGGATGCAGGTTCAATCCCTTTTCGGGGAGCTAAGATCCCACATGATGTGGGGCAACTAAGCCCAGGTGCCACAACTAGAGAGAAGCCCGCAGGCTACAACTAAGACCCGATACAAAAACAAATACCGTATGCTAACACATGTATATGGAATCTAAAAAAAAAAAAATGGTTCTGAAAAACCTAGGGTCAGGACAGGAATAAAGATGCAAATGTAGAGAATGGACTTAAGGACACGGGGAGGGGGAAGGGTAAGCTGGGACGAAGTGAGAGAGTGGCATGGACATATACACACTACCAAATGTAAAATAGATAGCTAGTGGGAAGCAGCCGCATAGCACAGGGAGATCAGCTCGGTGCTCTGTGCCCACCTGGAGGGGTGGAATGGGGAGGGTGGGAGGGTGGGAGACGTAAGAGGAAGGAGATATGGGGATATATGTATATGTATAGCTGATTCACTTTGTTATAAAGCAGAAACTAACACACCATTGTAAAGCAATTATACTCCAATAAAGATGTTTAAAAAAAAAAAACTGGTACCTAAACCAATTCTGAGTGCTTGATTTAAAAAAATAAATAAATAAAAATAAATGCACTTTGATTACATGCCAGTAGAGCAAATATATTTAAGGCTATGTCGTTGGCCCTGAATAAATATACCTAAAAGAAGAAAAAAAAAAAATACAGCCATAAATAAATAGCAAACTCATAGAATGTGCAACACCAAGAGTGAACTCTAATGTAAACTATGGACTTCTGGTGATTATGGTATGTCAAAGTAGGTTCATCAATTGTAACAAATATATACCACTCTGGGCTGTTGATAGTGGGAGAGATTGTGCATCTGTGAGTCCAGGGAGTATATGGGAACTCCATACTTTCTGCTCAATTTTTCTGTGACCCTAAAACTGCTCTAAAAAATAAAGTCTATTTAAAAAGCACAACTACATTTCTCAGGCCTCCTAGATTCCAGATATAATTCACATCTGACCACGTGATTCACATATTGGAAAATGGAAGTAGGCTGAACTTCCAACTATTTCTCTTTTTGCTGGCAAGCCTGGTTCTACCTCGGAAGTGTCAGCAGAACTCAAGAGTCTAGTTGCTGGTTTGGTGGATGTGAGAGGCGGGACATGGGCACCCAGCCTGCCTGGATCATGTCAGGCACATGGTGGTTCTGGAGCTGCTGGAAAGTGGCTCCACGATCATGGTGTCTTCTGAATGTGTCGCTGGTGGTCCTTTTCCATTGCAGAAGAGGCAGCAGCTCTCTTTGTGGTCCAGTTCTACAGTGTGACTTAGGGGTCATTCCCGAATGCTCAGTCTAGAGTTTGTGTCTTCAACCTTCCCAGCGATTCCGCAAGCCATGCAATACCCAGTCATAATCTCCTCCTCTTTGAAATAGTTAGGCTGTTTCTATTCTCAGTGGAATCCCAACTGATACAACTGTCACAGGTTGGATGCACTGAGTTCAGAATAATTACTTTAGTTGATTGAAAAGCATGTCATTGGCACCCATTCTTTTCCAGGTGCTCTACAAAGAGCTCAGGGTCACACAAAGGGTCCTTACCTTCAAGGAGTTTAATGCCTAACAGAGATGGCCACCAGAAGAGCAGGAATGCAGGAACAGAAAAGGGGGAAATTATCAATATCAATAGCTTAGACATCTGTTGTTTTACTATCCACAACCACTCACCTGTCTCCTGATAAGCTACCTCAGTTTCCCTCTAGAGGGTAGTGAAGCCTAGCCCTCTGCAACTCTGGAGGTGCAGGTGATTCAGGTCTAAGCTAATCTATGGACTCCAGCCCCCTGGACATATTGAGTGATTCAGGAATGGGCACTTGACCCATGTCAAACCAATTAGAAATGACATGTCTCATTTCCAAGACTAAGTCTGAGCTATAGAGAAATTGACTCACTCTTTCCACTATGCCTGAAACTTGTAAGAATGTAAAAGCTGGACCGCTGTGCCCTTTTGCTACCACGCAGAGCCTGAAACTTCAGCCTTCAGAGAAGAAGGCAGAACCAAGACTTAGAGAGAAGGAAAATACTGATAACACTATTTGAGCTCTAAATCCAACCTTACTTAAAATAAGATCACCTGGGCTTTTGGGTTACTTGCACCCCAAACTTCCATTTCTTCTCTTAAGCCTGTTTGGAATGGAATTTTCTATCACTTGCAACAAAAAGTGTCTTCAATGATTCAGAAGATGTCCTGGAGGAGATGGGAGGAATGAGACCCTGAATGACTAATGGAATCCAGAAAGGAGAAGAGGTGGAAGGACATTCCAGGCGGAGAAACAGTCCATGGAAACCAGTGGACCAGGGTTCCCATAGTTCTTGAACACTTGGCATCAAATCCTGGCTCTACCTCCTGGTAGCCCTTTAACTCTTAACCCCTCTCTGAGCCACAATGGCCTCTTAAATCAAACATGCTTAATGGCATCACCTCCCAGGGCTGTGGAAACGAAGATAATGATGACGCATTCATGCTCCCTGAGCAAACAAGTCGATCATTTTGACTGGAGAAGAGAACAGAATAGGAAAGTGATACGTGATAAGATGTGGAAGGATGGGAAGGTTCATCTACTGAACCTACTACAAGCTTTGTACCAATTATCTCCGGTCCTCACAACAACCCTGTAGGGCATTGCCATCCTGTTTCCAGATAAGAAAATGGAGGCTCAGAGAAGTGAAGTAACCAAAGTCCCACAGCTGACAAGCACAGGAGCTATGATCCAAACCATATCTAATTGATTCCACACCCATGCCTTTCCCACCATAATGACTGTTCCCTGTGGGCAAGGGCTGAGACCCCTGGGGGCCTCCAGTGCTGGCCAAACAGAATGACCTTTCCCTTGTAAGTAAGAGCAAGCCACCCTGCCTGGGGAAAATATTGAATGTTTCCATCCAAGACTACTTGCTTAATAGGAGGACTAGGTCAAGCATGGCAGAGAGAAGACATTTCAAACAGCCAGCTCTCTGGGCCAGACCCCAGAAGTGGGAGAGGATGGTGTGCGAAGAGTGCAGAGAAAACCCAGCATTTGGGAAGTGGCTGGTCTGAGCTCCTCAAGCTGGAGGAGCCTGGGTCCCTGTGACCAGCTTCATTCCGAGAAACATGCAGCCCCCACCGAGAGGCCCCTGCTGTTTGGGCTCTGGGGAGAGACCAGGAGGAAGGGCAGGCGGGGTCTGGGAACACTCCCCCAGTGCTGAGGAGGAAGATTTATATGTGGGGTATAGGAGGAGGTTGTCTGTGGAGGGATGGGTGTGTTGGTTGTTTGTGTCTGCTGTGCCTTCTGCCAGTAGCCCTCTTCTTCCCCTGTCAATAACTGGTAGAACCCGCAGGGCTGATGCCCAGCCTGGGTCCTTTCCTCTGACTCAGCGGGAGGGAAGGGGAGTGTCCCAGAGAGCTGCCCACATCCCTGGCTGACAGCCGTCCTCCAGGGCCTCTGTGTCCACCAGCTCCCACTGGGTACAAGTGGGGCTTGTTCCTCTTTCCGCTTTTCCTTACAGGTGAAGGCCTCCGGGCACAGATGTGCAGCTCCCTCGGGCCTCCAGAGATCAGGTTAAGGAAGGTTAACAGGGCCTGACCCTCAGGCAGCACTTTAGCCTGTCCCCAGTTCATCCGCTGCCTGCCTCACCTGGTTCCTACATCACCTCTTGAGGTGAAAGGCATCAGTCCCATTCTACAGAGGAATAAACTGAGGCCAAGAATGGGAAAGGAACTTGCCCATATGGCTAAGGAGGGGTCTGGCAATGGCCAGATCCAAAACTTAGACCCCCAATCTGAAGTTCTTTCCATCATAGCCAGCAAAGGCACCCATGCCAGGAGTGCTATCCTTCTCTCCAATATGGGACCTCAGTGGACTTGGTCATATCTGGAGGTCATATCTGGAGGTTCCTTGGGTGTCACACAGGGGCCCATGGTCAGTCCGCTGATGCTTCTTCTGCTCCACCTCCTTGCTGATGTCTGCTGTGTGCTGGGCAACTGAGGCAAGAACTTGGCCTCTCTCACTGAGACCCAAGAGGTCCCTGCTTCTCAGGCTGTGACCCTGTCACTGGCCCAGGGGCAGGTCCTCAGTCACCACAGCAAACCGTTCTGTGCTCTGAGCCGAAATAGGCAGATGGCTCCTCTCTCTAACTTGTATTCCAGTTTGCAACCCAGGCCCCAAAGAAGGCACTCAGCTTTTCCCTGCAGCTCTCCCTCTAAAGAGAG
>NW_020174301.1:1432399-1469700 GCF_003031525.2 Neophocaena asiaeorientalis asiaeorientalis
TCAGTCTGTTTTGTCAACCTGTCCCCATTTACTCCCTTGCGGTAACCGCCTCAGCTGAGTTCATGTGATTCCAGTGAAACGGTCCCCATCACCACCATGACCAAGCCCCCTATATACATCCCTGTCCCACACACTCAGATCCAGGTGGAGATTATCACACTACCCCCTCCCCCCATTAGTATCCTCCATCCCCCTGGCCGCACTCATTGCTTAAGGGATAGGTACGTGACCAAAGTCAGGCCAATCATAGCCAGCGAAACTCAGTTCCAGAACTTTGAGCCATCAGAGGAGTGGACTGGTTCTCTGTCCTGGCACAGGGGCGTGAGGCGTGGAGCTTCTGCAGCCACCTTGTGCCCATGGTGTGGAATTGCCTGTGCTTCAGCTGCTACCCAGAGAAGAGCTGAGCCAAAAGATCACAGGTCTTCTGAGCACCAGGACAAGATGTGATGCTGTTTAGAGTCCCTGATTAAACCTCATCTGAACAACCACACCCTTGGACTTCAGTTCCCAGGCCAATACATTCTGGTTTCACATTAAGAAAAAGTTGGGTTTTCTTTCATGTGCAACCAAAATTCTGGTGATACAGAAGGTCAGATCTGGGCCCCTTGCTTCTCTCCCTGCCCAACCCCTACTGCCTCATCGACTTCCTCCTCAGAGGCCTACCTCCCCCCATTCAAATTGACTCATACAAATAGATACAGAGGGCCAGCTGCTACTAGCCTGTAAATGCCTTTGTGCTATTTAGAATCATTTGCACTATATAGGAAAAGTGGTCCCAGACATGGTCCCTTCTTGGCTTGGTGAGATGAGAGTGGGTGGGGAGTAGAGAAGCCTGCAGAGAGAACAAGGCACAGTGGCAAACACTGGCCCTGCCCAATGGATGCAGGATGCCAAGTCTGGCCCGTCTCCTGAGGGATGTGTCCACAGCCGGACTTAGCCCAGGGCTTAGCCTGATGTGGCCTTTAGGGCCTCCTACTATTGCTCCTGGAAGGACACATCAGAAGAAAGAAGAGACCACAGATGGAATTGTTTTTCTTGTTTTGTTTTGTTTTGTTTTGTTTTAAAGATTTACTTTCTATCTCCATATTCTTTCTTTTTTAAGGTTTTTTTTTTTGATATGGACCATTTTTAAAGTCTTTATTGAATTTGTTACAATATTGCTTCTGTTTTATGTTTTGGTTTCTTGGCTGCGAGGCATGTGGGATCTTAGCTCCCCGACCAGGGATCGAACCCGTATCCCCTGCATTAGAAGATGAAGTCTTAACCACTGCACTGCCACGGAAGTCCCTATTGTTTTTTTAAACTGGCCCCTTCCCAGGATGATTTAACCCTGAGCTAAGAGGCCCCAGAGCACCCTCGTTTCTCACTGTACCCCCTGGCCTGGCTTCCTCCCGACCACACCCCTAAACAAGTCCTTTCCTTCTTAGAGTAGGAGCCTGAGTCAGTGCCTCATTCCCTTCATTCCTTCCTCACTGGTCAGGCCTCACCCCACTGCCAGCCCCTTCTCTGGGCAGCCATCTGTACCATGTATGGTGCAGGCTATGCTGGTAGAGGCGCTCAAGGGTCTTGTGCTGTGAGGAGAGGTGGGTGGGGCTGACCTCTTAGCACCTGAGGTTTTATGAGAGATCTGGGGCCTCCGGGGATGGGCCACAGCAACTGGGGTCTGTCCCGGCCCCTAAAGACGGACATTCTCTGGGGTCTCTCCCAACAGGCCTTGTCTTCCTCCACCGTGTCAAGTTCATTTCTGTGTCTGTCCCAAAGAAGGGGAAGGAAAATGCCTCTAGAGAGTGCCTGCTGGGTCCCAGGCCCTGCCATGAACTTTGAGTTCTCTTAACAACCCTCGGCGTGGTGAGCACAACCGCACGCAGAACGAGGCTCTGAGTGGTGGAGTTCACCCCGGCTGCCAGCACACAACCCCTGCCTGCTGGGGCCGCGTGGCGCTGCTCCCCAGAGGCTGCCGCTGTCATGGGCCGGTCCATTCTCTCTCTGCCCTCACCTCCGACAAACTTTCTTCAGGCCCAAGGCTGGCTGGCCCCAAGCCAAGAGTGGATTCTTTTGTCTTCTCTGGTCTAAATCAAGCTGCATCAGGAGCAACCCCCAGGGGCCCTCCTGCCTTATTTGGAAGAAGAGCAGGAAACCAGACAAGAAATCATCTACACACCAACACACCTCTTCTCGTGACCACACCACAGATGCCGTCGTTCTGCAGAGTGCGGAATCTCTGCACCAGAGGTCCCTGAGCTGGATGTCAGACAGAACAAGACAGAGGGGCTGCCTTGTACAGCCCGAGAGGTAGGCAAATGTTTGTGGGTGGTAGCAATGAAAGGAACGCTCGACTCTAAAACAAAAGCTAAGGGGAACTTGGAAGCCACGGCGAGCCCCATGGGGCCCCTGGGAAGGTTATCTGGGTGGGCGTGGTCTGTGAGCAGGGGTCCGTTCAATCAGGGGCAAGCCTCTGAGCGCAGGTTTACCTCAGGCTCCGCTCTGGGCCTGGGCTTCCACAGTACTGAATCACTAAAAGGATGGTTTAGTCAGCACCAGGTAATCCTGGTGTCTCAAAAGAGATCAAGAAAAGCAGGCTGGGGCCCTGGAGAATCTTCTAGCATCAGTTCTCAGCCCTGGCGGCACTGTAGAATCACCTGAGGAGCTTTTAAAAATACTGATTCCGGGGCCCACCCCAGACCAATTGAGTCAAAATCTCAGAATGAGGGCTGAGCAGCTGCATTTTTTGATCCCCTCAGGTGACTCTACTAAGCTTTGTTTCTCAAATTTCCCTGATGATAAAAATCACCCAGAGGGCACATTAAAAAAAAAAAAAAGATGACCAGGCTCCCAACCTCCAGCCAATCAGACCAACCAAATCAGAATCTCTAGAAAATGAGGCCCAGGAATTTTCATTTCTCACAGAATCACCTGGGAACCAAGTGACCTATGCTGACTGAAGCTGGGAAACCAGGATTCCAGTGCAAACTCCTTAGGTGCCCCAGCCTCATTCAGCCGACCCCCTCCCTTTCCATCCCCAGCGCTGCACAGAGGACTTCCCTGTGACTAAACACAGCACCCATTCTCTTCATAGCACTCATCACTATTTATACACTATGTATATTTATCTCTGTGTTTGCTTCATGCCCCTCCCCACTAGGCTGTAAACTCCGTGTGGACCAGAACGTCTGTTTGGTTCCATGGAGCAAGCTCTGAAGCTTGGATGGCTTGGCCTCAAATCCCAGCTCCCTGATTCACCTGTTCGTTGCTCTGAGCCAAGTTGCTTCTTTATCTGGTGCCTCAGTGCCCTCATCTGTAAAATGGATATTAGAATAATAACACCTGCCTCATGTGTTGATGTGAGGAGCAAATGAGGTGATATATGTAAAACATTCAACATGGTTCCAGGCACAGAGGCAGTGGCCAAGAAACGTTCATTGGATCCATTACCTTTTGCTACGTAACAAACCACTCCAAAACAGTGACTTAAAACTACAACCATTTTGGGCTTCCCTGATGGTGCAGTGGTTAAGAATCCACCTCCCAATGCAGGGAACACGGGTTCGAGCCCTGTTCTGGGACGATCCCAAATGCCGCAGAGCAACTAAGCCCGTGCACCACAACTACTGAGCCTGTGCTCTAGAGCCCGCGCTCCGTAACGAGAGAAGCCACCACTTTCCGCAACTAGAGAAAGCCCGCATGCAGCAACGAAGACCCAGTGCAGCCAAAAATAAATAAATTTATTTAAAAAAAAAAAAACTACAACCATTTCATGGCTTACAGTTCTCTCGGTTGGGTTGACAACATGGGCAAGGTCAGCTGGGCAGGCTTGCCTCTGCCCCCAGCGGTTTTGGCTGGGCTTACTCTAGTCTTTGCAGCCAGTCTGCTGAGGGCTGGGGGCTCCACGTGGGTTAACTCACAGGACTGGTATCCGTGAGGGTGCCTCAGTTCTCCTCCATGTGACCTTTCCAGCGGACTAGCTTGGGCTTCCTCATGTGGCAGCTGGGTTCCAAGAGGATGAGAATGAAAGTCAAATGGACTTTTTTGACATTCTGTTAGCCAAAGCAAATTACAAAGTCAGCCCTGAGTCAAGACATGGAGAAATAGTGCCAGTTTTCGACAGGGGGAGGTGCAAAGACTTCCTGGGCATTTTTCATCCTCCATAGATGTTATTCTCCTGTATCTAGCACGGTGTGCACAGCTGCCTGTCCCAGTAGGCATTCAATATACATTTGTTGACAAAAAAGATAAATGGATAAACAGAAGAGAAACTGGAGACCAGAGAGGAAAATGAACTTGCTTAAGGTCACACAGCAAGTGAGTGGCAGAGCCAGGGTTGGAAACGAGTCTCCTGGTGCCCAGTCCCTCCTCTTCCTATTACATCAATCTACTCAGCTACCTGAGGTGGGACCGAATTCATCAAATAACTGCCTCACTCTAGAGGCTTCTGCTGGGCCTCTAGAGATGTATCTAGAAGGCCAGGACTACGCTGGTTTCCTGAAGAGTCTGGGTTGGGGCGAAGGAAGCACTTTTCATTTCCATGGGCACAGAGAATCAGCAGTCCTCCTCCAATCCCACTATGTGTGTGTAAGGGCCAGGGGGAGTCAGAGACAAAGGCAGACCACAGTATAGACACGGCATGACCTGTTTATCCTCCCACCAGCCAGGTGTGGATGCACGCACGCACACACGCCTCCTCTCTCTCCTCCGCCTTCAAATCCTGGGAGAAAAGCTACCACAAGTTTGTGCGTCTAGACTTGTGGCTCTGATTTGGCCTGGACCAGTAATTCATGGCTCTTGAGCAGTGAGTCTGGGGGAGGGAAGCTGGGAGAGAGAGAGCTTGCCCGCGAAGAGCTGCACAATGTAAACTACATTTCTGTCCCTGGGGGAGACCAGGGTCCCTGGGCACCACCTTCCCTCTAGCAGGAGCTGTCCTTGGGCTTGCTCAGTCACCCACCTGCTGCAGGGAAGGCCCCTATTTTTAGCCTTAAGTAAATGAACTCTGCAGTCACCCAGACCACGTTCCCTTGTGTGTCTTTGTCACAGCTGGTATAGCTGGATGGGAATCACGTCACAGGGTACACCCCCACCCAACCAATTTACCTCCATCTCCTTCCTTTGAGAAGCCTCACTGCATGGCAGTCACTCACGTAACCGAGGGTGGCACATTAGCAGTGGGTGGCACCGAGGTGCGGGCAGTGAGAGCAGCCCACCTCTCAGGAGGGGGGTGTTTCAGTCACTGAGAATTCCTGGGCATCACTTTCAGTTTTGCTATTGTTTTTAGCTTTTCTATAGACGCTACGTCCCCGCCTCGTGCCCGGGTGGACCACTCCCGTGACCCCAGCTTTGGAGATGCCGCTGCTCAAAGCAGAGACACTGAGGCTCTCGAGCCCGGCGGACTGAGGAAGCCAGGCTCACTCGCTGTCTGACTTGAGCAAGACCCTTAACCACTCCGACCCCTGACCTCACAGGTCACCCAGGCTGGTGATCGATTATAGGATGTTGGGGCTGGAAGAGCACCTACATGTCATCAAGTCAACCCACACGCACACACTGTATTGATGGGGAAATGGAAGCAAAGGAAAAAGCAGGGGCTTGCTTGTGCCAGGTGCCAGAGACCTCTCTACAACATCGTTCGACCAGGGCCACCTCATGGATACAAAGCCAGTAAGAAGCGGTGCTGGTAAGGCCTCCGCTGGACAGAACTATTTGGTCCTCAGCCCAGTATCCCCACACCCGGAGCCCAGCACAAGGTAGTGAAGGACTTCTCTGCAGACTACCTGCATCAGTAGCACCTGAATCACCTGGGTGCTTATCAAAAGCGCAGGTCCCCGGGCTCCACTGTGGACTGGGGTTTAACTCCAGCACTACACTCACTGCGGGACTTGAGGGGTGTCACACCGTCTCTGCCTCAGTTTCCTCGCCTGTAAAATGAGACTAAACCTCCCTGTGTAGATGTGAGGAGCAATGCCGTCACACGGGGGAGGTGGCAGCGCTGTGCCTGGCCCATCAGAACCTTGAGGAACATGACTGTACTTCTTAGTGTTTATTTCTGGTCCCAGGCTTAGGTGCCTGGGCTTCCAGGCAGCTCCTGGGAGGCTCGGTTTCCTCTGCCAAGTGCTGAAAGCAGACCCTCCGTCTTCCAGATCAGCCTGGAGCTATCACCTGTGGGCGACTTCCAGGCCTGACCCTCAAATCTCTGCCAATCAGTGGTACTGTTCGGACTAGGGCTGAGATCTCAAGATGTTCCACAGTCGGCGGAGGAACGCCCACCACCATCCCCCAACACAGTTGCTGGACACAGATGTCACTTAGCAGAAAAGCACTGTCCTATCCCTCTCCTGACCTCTCCCTCTGGTGACCGAGCCCAATGCCTGTCAGATCTTTTTAGAAGAGGAACACTTTTTCCAAACAAAATTTGACAGGGCTCGGGCCTCAGTGCATACAACTGATAAAAGCTGTACTCCATTAGTTTAAATTTCTTTTCTAAGTCCAAATTGCCAACACGTTTCTGTGTTACTTATAAAATCACTGTGAACACAAGTGGGTTCCAACGTGTGAAAATCGCGTATCCCTTCTAAATGTGCATGTTGTTGCTTATTATAAATTTTCACATAGTTTCAAATATATCTTGGAAATTATATTTGCATTGAGCATTGGCAAAAGCCATGAAGCTCTCTTGAAAAATGCCAGGATTTTGTTTAGCATGGTTTGTAACCCCTAGAGAAGTCCAAAGCCCTTTTATTGGATACGGAGACTGAGGCTCAGGTGGGAGAAGGGACTCGCCCTGTGAGTGGCTACAGCAGTAAGAATCTTGGCCCCCATTTCCAGCCTCGCCAATAGGGTGGGCTGCTCAAGGTTCCAGCCTCACCAATAGGGTGGGGCCAGCACAGGTGGTTCTGGCCAATGGCTGAACTAGTCTTAAGTGGCAAAGACTGTCTATGGCTCTCAGTGTCAGCAGCTGATAGATAGGCAGGTGGCGAGGACAAAGCCACACTTCAAGGTCTGAGGTGAGGAAGGTAGGAGGCGTGTGGGCCCCTGCTTGGGAGCAGGAAGGAATGATGCTGAAAGGGTTTAGATCGCTTTCCTTTGGCAGCTAAGCTCTTGGTCCAACCAAATTCCTGCTCTATGAACAGCATCTGAATTTTTCAGTACTTTGAGAACCTTAGCTAAAAGGCTCCAAAGAAATGCACATTATTGTCATCATTGATGACAGTTCCCTCCCTGGCCAGCAGCTTGCTAGGCTGTGCACAGTCTGGCCCCTGACCACCCCCCCAACCCCCAGCCCAGAGGACCCCTGTGCAGGAGAAGATAAATGATACACAGAACCCTTGCCTCAGGCCAAGCCCAGGGCATCCTAACCAGAGGAGAAGCCAGGTCTTTCCCACCGCATCCTGCCCACCACACCCAGCAGGGGACACTGCTTCTTCCTGTGGGAGAGCAGGAACCAAGGTGCCGAGTCACTGCCTGGTTGTCAGTTGATGCTTCTGCCCCGTGCCCTGCAGTGCCCCGAGAGGGTGTGGCAAAGCACTCCATGCAAACAGGCCTGTGGTGACCCGCCTGTTCCTGGGATGGGGTGAGTGGTCAGCAGGAGGGATCCCTCCCCAACTTTCAGCCTTAGCTCCCAACTGGGGACCATCTCTTGGGACCTCAGTGCACAGGGCCCTTGCTGGAGTAGGGGGTCCAGCTCCATCTGCAGGGATGGAGTGGGTCGAGGGGAGGTCTTGTTTGCTCTCTACCCCTCCTCACCAAGGCCCGTTGGTACCTGAGGGTCCTCCCCCTTACTTAATGGCTGTGGGCTCCGATTCTGTTTGTAAGTTGACTTTTCTTCTTTTTTAAAGGTACATGCAAACAATTTTTAAAAGCTGAACAGAAATAATATTCATGCTTCCTCTGATTCCTTTAATCCAATTTTCCTGTCCCCTGGATAACCCTGGCAGCCCTGCTGTTACTAGCTTGGGAGTATCCTTCCAAAAATATTCTATGTATATATAAGTACACATATGTGTATGTGAGTCTATCCTTTTATTTTTTTATGTAAATGTGAACAAACTACATATATTTTTCTGGAAGTCATTTTTTATTTAATGACATATTTTGGAAACTGGTTCATATTGGCAGCTGGGGTCTCTGTCCTTTCTGGTGGCTGTAGGCAAGCCCCCAAATTACCAAGAACTATTTAACAGGCCCCTATTGATAGACATTTATGGCATCTCCAGTCTTTTGCTCCTTTGATGAATACTCTTATGAACGAGTCCTTCTGAACTCTGTTCCTCCTGTGTTTCTGGGGTGTCCCTGCACACCCAGGGAACTGGGAAGGGGGCTGCAGGGGACAAGGGGGATCACACTGCATGAGAGAATGCCTGGGTCTCAGGAGGGAAGACAGCCCCACCCATGACCTTTAGGGAGGCCTCAGGTGAACAAAGGTGCAGAAGAGCCTTAAAGAGGAAATGTGCAGGGTGGGCAAATAAGATACTTTTTTGAAATTATTTGAACAAGTTCCTTACTCATTATAAAGTAAAACATATTCATTATTGGAAATTTGGAAAATACTGAACAGATGCGAAAATAAAAGTCACCTGGAATCCCACACATCTGGAGATAACCACTCTTGATGTTTAGTGTATTTCTTGCCAGTCTATTTTTTAGATACCAGGATTTCTGGTGGTCAAGGGGGAGCACGAAGGAAGGTCAAGGGCATGGAAGGTCCTCTCTGAGCAGAGAGTACTGCAGGGAGCATTAGACTCTTTCAGAGAGAGAGTCAGAAGCAGGAGGACATAGGAAGAGGATGGGGGAGGGGATCGGGGTCCAGATCGAAGGTGAGCCTGAGGGTAGCAGGGAAGAGTTTCCCCCTAGATGAATGGGCAATGGGGAGCCACTGCAGGCATCTGAGTGCAGGACTGGTGAGATCAGCCTGGCCAGAGATCTGAGGAGTCTGGCTTTGAGATTTTGGAAGGACATCTAAGAAAAAATTTCATCAGGCCTTTTGAAGAGCAGGTCTGGGGTTCCAGGGGGAGGTCACTTCTGAAAATATTAATGAGGAGTCGTAAGAAGAGAGATGAGGCCTGAGTGAGAGTGAGACAACAGAAAACTGTGGCTTTGAGGCTGAGAGCATAGACTCAGAAATAGTAAGACCTCAGTTGAGTCCCAAAGACAACACTTATCAACTGTGTGGCATGGGGCCATTTACGTATCCTCCCTGGGTCTCCACTTCACCATCTGCCAAGTGCAGGTGAAACTAATATACCCACGTCAGAGGGTAGATGTGAGGATTACAGGAACTGATGCAGCTAAGAGCCCTGCATGTTGCCTGGTACACAGAAAGAACCCAATAATTGCTGGAAGACTACAGAATGAGAGCAAAGAAAGAGCAAAAGAGCTGAAGTTAAATCTGTGGCAGTGGGTGCTGGGAGAAAGATACGCTGTTCAGGGTTCCAGAAGAGAGCAGTTTTCTGGACGGGAAGAGAATGGCCCCCAGAGCAGAGCAGAGCAGGACCTCAGGGTTTCAGGAGGAAGAGTTGGTGACAATGCCAAACACTGCCTGAGGCCCAGGAAGGGCTCAGGGCCCGGAAGGTCCCTGGTGAGTGGCACCTTCACAGCAGTTGCCATGGCAACATGGATGGAATGCAGAGGCTGAGAGGTCAAGGAGTAGTGGGAGATGAGGAAGTCCTGGGGTGACTTTGCAAGTCTTCTAAGAAATTTGGAAGACTTTAAGGAAAGAGGAGGGTCCTAGCTCAGGGGATGATTGTAGGGAAGAGGGGGCAGAGGTGCTTTGTTTTGTTTGGGTTAGAGGCTATTTCAAGATGTTTGTAGGCTAAAGAGAGGAAATCAACTCCTGTTGGGGAGTTCTCAAAGAGAGGAAATGATGAAAGACGTACTCCACCTCTCTAGACTTCTGTTTCCTCATTTTAAAAATCAGTGTGGATTAGGGATATCTGAAGTTTTGCTGGCTTTTTTAGCTCTTTGATTCGTCCATCCATCCATCTTTCCATCCATCCATCTGTCCATCCATCATCCATCTATCTGTCCATCTGTCATCTGTCCATCCATCCATCCATCCATCGTCCTTTTAACACACACTGTCTGTAGACACAGCCGTGAGCTAAGAGGGAGAGGGGAGCTGGGGGAGGGAGGCAGGGAGGGAGTGGGGAGAAATAGAAGCAAAGGCCCTTCTCTCCAGGGGCTTGTGTGTAATGGGAAGAGTAGAGGAGACAATCAGGCAATGACTTAATCATACCTCAGAGGGACCTTGAAACCCACGCCCTTGAAGCCCTTTGAAATGACATTCTAGCATTTACCCAAACCCCTGCACCCCTACCCTGATGTGTACCCCTTTCCAGTCTTTGAGAACCTGCTTTTGTCTTATTATTCCACTGAGTATCCCCCGTACCTGCCATTGTGCTGGGCCCACATAAGCAACTGGCAAATTAGTCCATTTATTCAGTAAGTGTTTATTGATCATCTACAATGTGCCAGACACTGGGAGACAGTAGTGAACAGAAGAGATCCCGGTACTCCTTGAATTGGTGGGGGAACAAGTCCATCAAATAGTTACACAAAAATCTGTAATTGCAGCTGTGATGAGAGTGAGCAGGGCTTTTCCACAGGCGGGGAGTCGGGGAGAACAGAAAAGTCCTCTCTGAATAAGAACCTTGGGACCTGAAAGAACAAATACACACTAGGTGCATTAACATTCCAGGTAGGGACACAGGTGGGACCAGGCCTGTGAGAATGCAGGTGACGGAGGGAAGGACAGAGGGAGGACAAGGGCCTGAAAGAGAGACAGTGTGGCTGGGAGTGGGGAGGGGCTGGACCAGACAGCAGAGGCAGACAGGGCCTTGTGGCCAAGGGAAGGAGAATGTCCTTCATCTGAGAGCAGCGCAGAGCCGCAGGAGTGGTTGAAACATGGGGATGACGTGATGGGCTTTGGTTTCAGAAGAACTCTCCTTGAAGAAGCAAGTTGCAGATGTGTACATGCAGTGCGAACCTATCACTACCTGTCTACCTGGACTGGGATGGCTTTCACCCTCTACTTTAGATGTGTCTGTAATATTTTTTAATAATGAGCCAGTTCTGCTTTTGTTATCAGGAAAAAACTACTGAAGATGGTAAAACTACAGAACAGCTTGGGGAGGGACTGGAGTGGATGCCTTGGGGCTGCTGAGGAGCCCCTGCCAGCCCGGGATGATGGGGATTGTACCCCAAACAGACACGTGGGGTGGGGCAGCTGGGCTTTGGAGCTGTTGTGAGCTGATTTTGATGTTCACTGGACCCTCCCTGCCCCTCGGAGGGCTCTTGCGGTGTGCTTGAGCAAACTGGCTCAGAGGGGGCTCTCCATCCACCCGAGCAGGCGCCCTTCTGAGAGTGCGAGGGAAGGACGGAGGCGTGTAGGCCTGAGGAAGAGACCACATTTCCTGGCAGTTGCTCCAAACACCAAGGCAGCAGGAGCCGCCTCCCAGCTAGCCCCACTTCTCCCTCTGCACCAGCCTTGGGAAATGGGGCCTCTCCCTGGAAGATCATTGTTCTCAATCCCTAGCTAGGGCTGGGCCTGTTGGGAGTGTTTTGTTGACAGTACCCAGCAACCAGGGCGGCTGTTTTATTATCGGGAGGTTGGAGTCTCAAGGAGGCAGGCCCTGCCCAAGGAATCCCAGCTTCCACGGAGCAGAGGCGAGCCTACGGAGGCCGCGGGGTGTTCCCCGGGAGGAGACAGGCCGACCTGAGGCAGGGGAGGTGGAGGGAGGAAAGGGGGCTTTTCCCACCCCTCGAATCCTACTCGGGTACACCATCTTTGAGAAGTCACCAGGTCCCCATGAAGGAGTGGGGAGGCCGGTGACCCCCGAGTTCTGATCCTGTGGAGTGGGAGTGCTGTGTGTGGAGGGGTGTGCAGGGGAGATTAAGCCTCCAGCAGCACGGCTGGGACACCTCAGGTTTGGGCCCACCTGGGAGTAGAGTCGCAGTCGTCCCTAGAAACAGACTCTGCGGGACAGGAACACCTGGATACCTCGAGTCCCCAAACCTGAAAGCTGCAGTCCAGAGCTCAGATTTGGAGCCTGCGAGAAGAGGAAGGACAGGGGAGGCTTAAGAGTGTGACAGTTTCACGCCCAGATCTGCCTCGGTTTCCTTGCCTGGGAAAGGGGAACCATGCTGCTTCCACTCCCTCTCATGGCCTGGCCATGGGGACTGAATGCTGTGACCTGGGAAAGAGCCTGGTGTGCGGCTCCCCTCCCTCACCTCTGCAACCTATTTCCACCTACCAGTCCTCCCCCGCCTGCCTCCGCTGTATCCAGAGGCCCAGATTCTGACCCAGCGGCCAGGGGCAGGCCCAGGGTAGGCCGCTTCCTCTCTGGGGTTCAGTTTCTTTATTTTATGAAACGCACTGCTCTGTGGATAGAAAGACCAAAGGCAGGAAAGGTAGTCATTTCTGATCTACAAGCAGTTTTGCAAGAGGTGGAGGCACAATCCAGGCTCAGGCACAGGCTGAAACAAGGTTGTGCTCCCTACGTCCCAACCTGCTGAAGCCCTTATGTTTTCCACGAGAACTGAGAGCAAAGGAGGTGAGACGATTTCAGCCTCACACATGAGACACTCCAGTTGCCTCAGCCTGGCCCAGGCGAGACCTTTCCTGGGAGGAGTAGTGGGTTGGTAGAGGGAGGTGAGGCAGGAGGTAGGGGAGCCAGAGAGGGTGGTCTTCCAAGGGACAAAGGGGCCACAGAGACCTCCAATGGGTAAATCCTGAACTGCTTTCACCTTCACTCTGTAGAAACCTACTTTCTAGGACTCTGCTCTACAAAAAAACCAGCACAAACACGGAAAGGTATGCCCAAGAGTGCGCTCATTACAAAACTGCTTGTCTGGGTAAAAATGGGAAGCAATCCCAAAACACATACACAGCATGCTGCCATGGGTACCTAGATCAACCTGGAAAGGGGTCCGTGATACATTATTACGTGAAAAAGCAAGTAGCAGAATTGAATGTATGGTGTGATCTCATTTTATTACTATATATGCCTGGTAACACATAACTGAATATAGTACATGAACCAATTCTACACACACACACACACACACACACACATTTTGAAACATAGAAAATAAAATCCTGAAGGAGCACACAGCACATTTTTAACTTTTATATACTTCTGTATTTCTTAAAATTAGCACGTGTTGGAGCTGAATTTCTTAAAATTAGCACGTGTTAGAGCTGAGTTTCATAAAGTTAGCACGTTAGAGCTGATTTAACATCCCCCCCTCCACAGCACCCCCAATAAACAAGAAAGGAACTGGAGGGGGTCAAACAGTCTACCTCCTCCTAGGAGCAACCAGAGGAAGTGAGACTAATGTGACACGGTCCCTGTTGCTGGCGATGCCCCAAAAACCATCCAAGAGAGTGAAGTGGGAGCTGTGAAAACAAGGGGGAGGGAGGGACCATTCCATTTTCCCCGTGACCCAGGATCCTACCAGTCTACACCTGCATCTTCCAGCACCTGGCTGGGGCCCCACATAGCACTCAGGGACCAACCATGCTCCTTAGAGAAGATGGTACAGGAAAGCTGGCTCTTCGGGGAACCGTTCACCACTCTGCAAGTACTGGACACTATTTTTTTTTTCTTTTGGTGGTGGGAGAGAGACTCAATTTTATTTTACTTTTTAATTCAGAAAACAGAAGCATTAAATTTTATCAGAGATGTTTTCTGGGAAAAGCAGTATACATCACTGAGATCACCTTTATTCTGTAAGTATTTGAAGGTCTACAAAAATACTTTATTTAAACATGGCTGTAACAGAATCATCTTAAAACAACATAATTTTTTTTAAACTGAGCGTACAAATTCTGAATCAAAATAATCTTAATTAAAATTTATGTGATAAACAACAGGGACTTACTATATAGCACAGCAAACTATATTCAATATCTTGTAATAAAGTATAATGGAAGATAATTGAAAAAAGAATATAGGTACATACATATATATGTATAACATCTTTGAAGCATGCTGTTACTTTGTTCTGGGATTCGCACTAACCATTAACCCAGCGGTAATAATAACGCTCACCATTTGTAATGCTTTGCTTGTGACAAGTACATTACATGTACCCTCTCATTTTATCCCAGAGTCCTATGAAGCAGGTGGTTTCATCTTTTAATTGCATTTCACAAGAAAAGAAACAGAAGCTCAGAGGGAATATGTATTTTTGCCAAAGGTCTCATAGTCACAGAGGGAAGATGCTGAATTCAAACCCACACACTCTGACCCTGGAATGCACCTCAGAACCACCCTTCAGTGGTCTTTTAGTGACACATAAAGCAAGTAGACACCAGTGATTTTTGGGGGAACATATCTTGCTGGTAAAGTCACCATTAGCCTGACTGCAGATGTTTCACAAGAAGAAACCGAGGGTTTGGTTTCATGATGTCAGTGACTGGGGTCAATTGAGCCAAAGTATGACTAGACTGTGATGCCTGTAACAGCCCGTGAGCTGGTAACTACCCAGATTCAAGGAAAGGTGGAAAACAAAGTAATCTAGTCCATCATGTAGTTCCAGTGGCCATAGTGTTTACATGGTTATACAAGTACAACAAGAAATAATGAAATAACCAAAATCATCATATATTACTGTATTGGGAAGACAGTGGCAAGGGAGAGGATGTGATGCACACAGCGGGGGGAAGAATTCCTCATCTCCCAGGGCAGGAAATCAATAAATTATTCCTAAAGCTGTAAAAATCGAGAGGAAACCGTATGAGATGTTATTTAGATACATGAAAGTGAATGTTCCAAAGAATCAGTTTCAAGAGTTGAAAGTGGTTACCGTTGGAGAAGGATCAGGGATGCAGCTGTTCATGATGAACTCTGTAGAGATCTCTGACGCTCCATATTATACTCGTATGTGACTTTTTTTCAAAAAAAAAAAAAAACCAAAATCAAATAAAATCCAAAGACAAGCAGCTCATGCAGCTCAATATCAAAAAACAAACAACCCAATCCAAAAATGGGCAGAAGACCTAAATAGATATTTCTCCAAAGAAGATATACCGATTGCCAACAAACACATGAAAGGATGCTCAACATCACTAATCATTAGAGAAATGCAAATCAAAACTACAATAAGGAATCACCTCACACCAGTCAGAATGGCCATCATCAAAAAATCTACAAACAATAAATGCTGGAGAGGGTGTGGAGAAAAGGGAACCCTCTTGCACTGTTGGTGGGAATGTAAATTGATACAGCCACTATGGAGAACAGTATGGAGGTTCCTTAAAAAACTACAAATAGAACTACCGTATAACCCAGCAACCCACTACTGGGCATATACCCAGAGAAAAAGCTAGTGGGAACCAACCGCATAGCACAGGGAGATCAGCTCGGTGCTTTGTGACCACTTAGAGGGGTGGGATAGGGAGGGTGGGAGGGAGGGAGACGCAAGAGGGAGGGGATATGGGGATATATGTATATGTATAGCTGATTCACTTTGTTATAAAGCAGAAACTAACACACCATTGTAAACCAATTATACTCCATAAAGATGTTAAAAAAATAAAATAAAATAAAATCCAAAGCAAAAGCATGAAGGACAATTCTGGACCCAGATGGGGTGGGATGGAGATGAATGGGCTGTCGTCAAAAGAATGGGGGCCTGGGAGACAAGGATTCATTGGTCAGTCAGAGAAAAGCTGATAGGGCCTGAACTAAGGCTGTGGCTTTGGAGGAGGGTAATTAGAATGGTTGCTTCACTTGAAACTGGTGAGGTTAGGAGAAGGTAGGAGGGTTTAAAAAAAGAAGAACTACAGGAGAACAAGAAAAAGTGTGGTTATTCCACAGGCAAGGTCATGCTCCTCTGAGATCTTTAGCCCCTTGTTGGGGCAAAGGACTTAATGGGCCCTTTGGTTACACAAATGTAAAATAAAGGTGTGGTCTCTCCACCCAATGAGGATGTTTCCACCAAGAAGCCAGTGTGTCATTGAACAATGTGAATCTTTGGACTCAACCATCCCTGCGGGGGTTAGGCCCATGCATTGGACACCTCTGATATTGTGGCCTGAGAGGCTCCAGGGCGTGAATGTGGCAACTGTCTGTTCTGCAGGTAGATATCAAAGGTCTCAGACAGGGTATGCGCTTCCAGACTCCTGAAGATCAAACACCCACAGACCCAGAAGGAATCCCAGACCTGGGTCAGGGCTGGAGAGACAGCCCCCCTGCTCCCAAGGGAACTGCGCAAGCCCAGAGTTTGGGCCCAGAGAGGCCAAGGCCTCCAGACCTGCCTGTTCCCTCCTTCAGAATCACACTGCTTCCCCCAGGTAAGCATTTTCTGATGAGCTCACCAGCTCACAACTTGCCCTTCCATAACTAGCTTCTTATGTTCTCACCTCCAGAGATTTAGTCTATAAAGGACACCTCAGCCCCTGTCTGAGAGATGCGTGGCCCAGTGCGGAGAAGCCCAGCCCTTAGCATCCCAGGCCTGGGCTTGAATCTCAGGTTTTCCACATGCTAGCTGCATGGACTCTTGGAGGCTCACTTTCCTCGTCAGGAACATTAGGATTGAAATGCTCACTTCCTGAAGCTGTGAGGCTTTAAGGGTGCTAACATGGGCCAAGTGTTGGTCCCCTTGGAGCTGGGCTGGAAGAATGACTAAGACCAAGGGGCTGGAGTGGGGTCGGGGGAGATGAGTGGTGGTAGCCCTCTCAGGGGAACTGCAGGAGCTCAGGCAGCAAGTTGGGCTGCCCTCCCTCAGAGACCCCTCTGGACCAGGTGATGCTCATGTCACTCTCACAAAGACCCTGAGCCCTTCCAGCTGCAGTTTCTCCCACAAATTATCTGCACAATGGAGAAGGGGCTGGTGCTGGTCAAAACCTCCATGGGATGCTGGCTCAGGGCAGCTGCCCCTGAAGTTCTCTAGGAAACAGTAAGTTGTCCTCTGGGTCTGGTTCAGATGGAAAAACAGGTCCCTTTGCTGTTCCACTTCAGATTAGGCTTTGATTTCTCTCTCTCTCTCTCTCTCTCTCTCTCTCTCTCCCTCCCCACTCCCAAATATGGGTTCAGATGGCACATGCCTCCCCCTATGCTTGTCCTACAACTTCTTTGGATGCCCTGTGTCTGTAACCATGCCACTGGGGTCTCCAGCCAAGGTACATCAAGCACACGTGGTCCCCAACCGCGATTCTGACTCTTCCTCTGACCCCATGGATCTCACCAACACCCTTTCCCAGCCTTCATTTTCTTCCATCTTCACAACAAGCCTGGGACAGACTCTGGGAGGGACAATCCTCTCCAGTTTAGAGATGAACAGACTCACCAGAGGACCAGAGTGACTCACTGTTCCCGCCTGCCTGGGTCCAATCCTCTCCACCCAGCCCGCTGCCCCCTTTAGAGTTACCTACCTAAAACCAGATGGGCCTTGTAATTTCCCCCACTCAGACATTTCTCATCATTTCCTAGGGCCCAGCAAGTGAAGAGGCCTGGGTTGACCTGCCCTGTGTCATTGCTCCCATGTCCCTCCATCCACCCTACACTGCATCGATCACCTGCTGTTTTTACTGTATGTTTTCCCACCTCCGTGACTTCACTCCTGCTGTATCCTCTGCCTGGTATCTTGCCCCTCCTTCTCTGAATGTCAAAGCTGAATTAATCTACTAAGGTCCAGCTCAAATGCCACCACCTCCCTTGGGACCCCCTCCGCCATTCCCCAGGAGACGTTCATTGCTTCTTTCTCTGCACTTGCTAAGCTTCTGCTCTTAGCTCCCTGGGTCTGTCCATTTCATTCTGCCTAGAGCTGCCAGTGGTTTGCACAAATTAGTCTCTCCCAGGGTCTGTGAGCAACTTGAGAGCCAGAACCCCAACACGTAGTCACTTTGCTCTAGGACCTTGGGAAGTAACTTGGTCTATAAAACAGGAATAACACCAGCTTTTCCTGGTTGCGGGGAGGATTAAGCAAATCGCCCCACTTGGTGCCTCCAGTACCCATTTGGAGAACGGTGGGGAATGATGACTGAACCAAGTCAGTTAGAGCCAGGTGTGGCCGGACCTCCCAAGCCCAGGAAACACGGTGCTCTTCGTGCACTACCTTCCTCCCAGAATGTATAAACCTACCTGGGGAAGTGAGAGAGTTGTGGTTCTTAAAGGCAGCTACATATTAGAACCACCAGTGATCTGTTGCATCAGAATCCTCTGGGGAGCTTGCTGAAAATACAGAGTACTAGGCCTTACCCCAGACCTTCTGAATCACCCCATGTGATTTTAACAAGCTTCCCACGGGATTCTGATGCAACAGCTCTGGTCACACTGGGTCATAGTAAAGTTGGAGGCCAGCTCCGGTGGGGACATGACATCCACACCTCCCTCTTTGCTTAGGTGACAGTAGAGGTGGATCTGGGGGCTAATGATGCCAACAGCCAGTGCCACTCCCACTCCCCAACCAGCTTTTCTTTGAGCCCCGGTGCAGAGCTGGATATGGGGCTGATCTGCAGCCAGACTTGGTTACCGGATTCACCTCTGTCTCCCAGCTATCGGCAAAGTACCTGGCCCAGGCTGGGCGCTCAGCAAATATTTGATGAGCCAACTGAACTCCCCTAGGGCCACCTCCGGCAGGAGACTGAGGACCCAGACTGCTGGGCTAGACCTCAGCCCCTGTCCTTACTGACCCTGGCTGTCTCTGCGCAGAGCCAGTGGGGGCTGCCAGACTGGTGCCTTGGGGAGGGTGTGTATGGTGAGGCAGTGGGCAGAGGGGGAAGCTTTGGTCCTCAGGCCAGGGAGCCATTCCCCAAGGAAGGGAAGCTGGAGGCAAGAGTACCTGTCTGCTCTCCTCCCCACTTAGAAATAGAGGCAGATACCAGTCAGCAAGAATTTACTGAGCTGACACCATATGCTCTGACTTAGAGCTCACCCAGGGCCTCTTAACCCAACTGCACAGTAGAATATCTGAGGATGTTTGAAAAACACCCAGGCTCGGGCCCACCACAGACCAAAAGAATCAGAGCCTCTGGCGTGATGCCCAATCATTGATATTTCTATAAAGCAACCCAGGTAATTCTGTTGTGTGGCTATAAATGAAAACTTGCTGGACTGGCCCCTCCTTTCCTCTCTTTTCTCCTCCTAATGCTTGCAGCCTCACATTACCCAAACATTTATAATAATGACTGCAAATCATAATTAGTGAGCCCTTCCTATGTGCCCAGCTCCACACTAGTTACTGTAGGTACAGCAGGGAATAGGTTAGACTTGGATCCTCCCCTCACAGGGCCCACAGGCCAGTAGAGAAGACGGACTAGCAATAATTCCTAATCATGATAACACAGGGTGTTCTAGGGGTGCTCCAGAACCCACCTCAGCTGCTGAGGGTTGGCAGGGATGAGGGGAGGCTTTCTGGAGGGGGTGGAGCCTTTGCGGAGGTCTGATGGACAGGTAGGACAGGTTGGGGTTAGCCAGGGGGGCAGGCAGGTGGAGACAAGTGAGGCAGGCACGTGCAAATCCCCAAAGCAAGAAAGAGCTTGGTTCGTGGAAGGAGTGAAGGAAGTTCGGATCCACTGCACTGTGGTTGGAGGGATTCCCATGGAGGGGGAAGGCGGACAGGGATAGATCACAAAGAAGTTTGTAAACCATGTTAAGGAAGCCAATTTTGATCCTAAAAATAGTGAGACACCAGTGATGGATTTGTAAGAGGGGAAAGTAGAGGTTGACGTGGACAGATGGGTGTTTCACCTGCTGCTGGGTACAGAATGGATTGGAGAGAGGGAGCGTGGAGGCGGGGAGACCAGTCAGGAGGTGATGTAACAGTCTGGGTGGGGGATGATGGATGCCTGGACTCAGGTAGTGGTAGCAGTGGAAGTAGGTGGGTGAATTCAAGAGCTACAGAGGAAGTGGCATTAACAGGGCTTAGTGATTTACAGGAAAAGGGAAGAGTGAGGGTGTCCAGGACACCACTTGAGTTTCTAGTTTGCAAAGCCAGGTGGGTGGGGTGCCATGTGCTGAGCTGTGGTGCCAGGTAGAGGAACAGGTTGGAAAGGGAGATGCGGGGTCTGGTTTGAGGCCTGTTGGGTTTGAGGATCAAAACTGCTCTGGCTATAGCTGTTCCCCTCTGACAGGTACGGAAAAGTAGCCACGTAGTCATGGAGGAATGGGAATGAGATGTCCAGGGACCACCTTCTAGGTTTACGACTCCCCGTGCGCCATTGGAGAAGCCCCTGACCGTCTCGGGGGCCCTTTGGGCCTTCCACGTCCTGTACCACTTGGGCCTTAGAGGACTGTCCCCACCGGCCATGCTCCTGGGACTAGGCCTCACCATCTCTCAGGGGAGAAGGGCTATTGTTCTTGGTCTTCCCATCCAGGATGTTAACCAGGGAGGGGGCCTGTGCCCCAGGGAGCCAGTGAAGTATAAACAGCTCAGAGTTGGCAGAGTGCTCTGCTCTTCCTGCACAGCCTCCCACCGGGAGGTAAAGCTCCAGTAGGTCCCCAGCCCACCTCGCCTCAGACCCAGGAGGCCCAGAGCAGAGGTCCCGGTGCCGGAGCTGCAGAGAGAGCCAGGCCCAGCCAAATTCCACTGCTGCTCCTTCAAACACCTGGGCCTTCTCTCCTCCTCGTCTCACTCTCCTGCATGCCCCAGAGCTAGGATTGCCAGATTTAGGGGGAAAAAGGGATACCCATTTAATTTAAATTTCAGATAAACATGAAATACTTTTTTTTTTTTTTTGCGGTACGCGGGCCTCTCACTGTTGTGGCCTCTCCAGTTGCGGAGCACAGGCTCCGGACACGCAGACTCAGCAGCCATGGCTCACGGGCCCAGCCGCTCTGCGGCATGTGGGATCTTCCAAGACCGGGGCACGAACCCATGTCCCCTGCATCGGCAGGCGGACTCTCAACCACTGTGCCACCAGGGAAGCCCTGAAATACTTTTTTAATATAAACAAGTCCTAGGTAATATTTGGGACTTAGTTATACTAAGAAATAAATTTGGCACATATCTGAAATCCAAATTTAACTGGACATCCTGTACTTTATCTGGCAGTCCTACCCAAAGAAGCCCCAGGAGCCAGCCAACAATCAAAGGAGAAGAAAGGGATGGTTCTCCAGCCCCTCTCCCCACCCTGCTCCACTTGCTCCAGCCAAAGGCTGCTGAGAATTTGTCATTCCCCAAATCCATGGCAATCAGCAGCCTCCACCAGATGTTAGGGCTGGCTTTGGAGTCAGGGTATCTTTGGAAAGGTGTCGTGTCTAATTAACCTAATAAGTAGGTTGTAAGCTCAGACCGGAACTGGCGGAGGAATCACCCTGACAGATGGGAAGGAGAGGGTCACACCTGCTGCAGGCACCTGCCAAGAAGCTGCCAGTGTGTCCTGCAGAAGAACTAATATGAGGCTTTGACTCCACATCAGATATGGGGCAAGAGGAAGTTAGACCAACATCATATTAACCACCATTTATGGAGCCCTTACTATGTGCCAAGCACTGAGCAAGCATGATCTCATTTAATTCTCACAACTCTAGCAGGCAAAGGCTATTATTATCCCCATTTAAGAGATGATGAAACTGAGGCCACAAGAGGCTGAGCAACTTGCCCAAGGTCACACAGCTAGAAAGGTGTAGAGATAGGGATAGAGACTGCAGCCATTTGGACTTTGGAGTCTGTATTTTTAGCCACTGACTCCTTGGTTCCTTCTCCCACCTCTTCTCCCCACCCCCAATCATTTCCAAAACATTTGTGAATGACATAAATATAGTGAGGTGGATGGAAACTCCATTTATTCATTCCACCAACTTTTGAATCATCTTCAGTGTTGAAGACATGTGGTAGTCTGGCAGGAGAGATAGGTATCGATAAATTATTGTTAAAGAAATGAAATAAAAATGTTCAATGAAATAGCGTAAGTGTAATAGCACAGTGTTTCTGTCAAGAGAAGCCATAGAACATGGTGGTCAAAAGCCTGGGCCCTGGAGCCCAGGCTTGCACACAAAGCCTCCCTCTACTAAATACGTGACTCTGGGTAGGTTAATTTACTTCTCTGCACCTCAATTTCCCTGTCTGAAAAATGGGAGTAATATTACCCACCTCACCACGTTGTAAGGATTAAATGAATTAACACTTGAAAAACACTAGGATAGTGCCTGGCAGAGTGAGCGCTTTATTCAACAAGTAGTTTCTGAGTGCCTGCAATGTGCCAAACACTGGTTTCGGCTATTGGGACACATCAGTGAACAAAATAGGTAAAAATACCTGCCTTTGTAAGGTTTGTATTGTTGCTTACCTTCCAATGATAGCTATTATTATTTTTACATGAACTATTATCACATAAATACTATCAACAGTTAGCCTTTTTTAATTATTATTTTAAATGATCTGGTATTACTTAATAAATCGTGCTCTGTTGATCTTGACAGGACACAAAGCAGAGAAATATTTAATCCTCTGAGTTGGCCCGAGGACGTTTCCTGTGGTTTCAGAGGTGGGTGGATGACTTTATTTTAAACCCTCACTGGGTCTGGGGATGGGACTTGAGGCTGTTGATAATCTACCAGCCTCAAGGCACATCAGTTGAAAAGCTGGGGAGCAACAGGGCCTGTAGGATCAGGGCTTGGGTGAGCCCAGCTGTCAACAGCCGGGTGGGCAGAGAAAACGTGGGGATGGAGGGAGGGGGTGGTCTGCCTGCTGGGGCTGAGAGGGTGGGATCTGGTCTTTTTCTGAGAATCCTATGTACAACGCTGGTCTGAGGAAAAAGCCTGGCCCGAAGTAGGTGGCTAAAGTTCACTGAGGCTAAGGTGGTAAGTGAACTTGGCATTGGGAGAGGGGAGGAAATCAGCCACAGCTTTGGCAGCCCTGACTAACTGCTAAAAACAGGATTCCGGCCACAGGCTCAAGACACTCCAGGGCCCTACATAAGTCTAGGAACTCCCACTCCAACCTTGGCCTCCCCGCCCTGCCCCCAAGCCCTGGCACACACCTGTTCAGGAGAGAATGACTTTTGATTTGTCACCTGTCATGCTGCCAGCCTGCCCTGAGGGTGGGGAGGGCCCCCGGAAGCCCTGTGGGAAAACTGAAGCTGTTGTGAAGATTAGAAGGGAGGGAGGGGGAGGCAGGTGTGCCTGGGAGAGCCCCAGGGATCAGGTGCCCTGTTCTCACGCTCTCATTATCTAGAGAGAGAAGGAGCCTCTGGCTGAGAGCAGGGATGTCAAGTGTCCAGCTGGGTGACCCCCCCTCCCCCAGCCTGTGTGCAAGGTGTGGGGCTTGTGGCCCTGCAGGGTGTTAAATTCATAGTCAGTGAGGGCCCGGGAAGCCCCTGGGACTGTTTTTGTTTGGAAACACACACTTTAAACTTCTGGTTAATAGAAAGTATCTTTGGCTCAGGGGGATAAGGGGGAATTCTAGCCCATTGGTAGCTGGTGCTGCACATGTATAAATACAGCAATGTGCCTGCACCCAGGAGGGCACGTCTGCTTTGCAGGCCTGTGCTCATCTCTGGGTGGACCTGTGTGTACATGTCTGTGAGCCTGTGTAGATACGCGAGTATGGTTCGTATGTCGGGTCAGGGTGGGCAGGAAGGAGCTCTACAGAGTAAGTCAGAAAATGTCAATTTCCCTGTGTCTCCTCCCAGCTGGGCATCTCATGGAGTGAGCCCTTGGGTTCTGTCCCTTCTGCTCTGCAGGCCTCCCCTGACACAGAGCCCGTTAGTCCAGCTACGCTGCCTGATGCTGGTGACCCTGAGGGTGCTGGGTTCTCAGTGCAGTGTCCCGGAGCGGAGAGAGGAACTGGGGCCCGGGAAGCCTCCATGGATTGGCATAGGGTCACGGGATGCACCCCATGACTAGCTAAGTAGTCCCTTAGCTCGGAGCCCAGGCGCCATCATTCTGGCACTGCTGCCCCTGCTCCCGGCCACGCCCTCTCAACCAGGCTGCTCCAGGGATAGGAAGAGAAGCTCTGCCAGCCCACGGACCCACCCAACCAGCAGCCAGGCCAGGAAATAAATCTGTGTTCAGGGCTCCGCCCAGCCTCCTGGTCTCAGCCTGCTCTGTCCACTTCCTGTTAGAGGCAGCCTTTAGGCTTCCTGACCTCATGGTGAGAAAACGCTATTTTCGGAGAAGCTTCCCAGCATGGATGTTAGCAGGGAGGGGGTTGAGGGTGGTAGCCATCCCTGAATCTGGCTAATTATCTGCCAAACAGAGTCTCCAGAAACAAACAAACAAAAAAATCCATGCCATCCACCCATTTCTGCTCAGACCACCTCTGTCTCCATCTTTCCCTCTCATTCCCGGGCTGGTTGTCCTATTGTGCACTGGAGTGCAAAGGCTCTCCAGTGGAACTTTCTGCAATGATGGAAATATTCTCTCTCTGTGCTGTCCAATATGGTAGCCACCTGCCACATATGGCTATCGAGTACCTGAAATGTGGCTAGTGTGACTGAGGAAGTGGGTTTTTCATTTCATTTCATTTCATTTCGGAAAGCACAGCTCTAGTAAACCAGTTACTACCGAAGGGACTAAAAATGGGGTCACCATCCAAGATGCACGTTTGACACTATACCAATGCCAGAGTTCTTCCGTGTCCATCCCCGTTGGAGTCTCATAGCAACTCTGCCAGGCCAGGGCAGGAACTACTAACCCCACTGCACAGAGGGCCAGACAACTTGCCCAAGGTGTCCCTAACAGCAGGCAGGGAGGTGGAGCTGGAGCCCAGGTCTTCTAGTTCTAGAAGCAGGGTTCTCTCCATCAGTAGCCTCTTCATAGCAGACCTTCAGTCAAGCACTGAGAGCCAAAAACCATGACCGATGCTAGAATTTCAGGCCCAGGTTTGACCTGCAGAGAAGAGGTTTTACGGGTGGAATTGGAACTAAATTGCTCACTCTATTTGTAGATGAGGAGAGGGGAATACGGATATGTCTGGGGCACTTGTATGCCAGACACTGTGGTAGGCTCTTTACAAATCTTTTTTTTTTTTTTTTTATCGGCAGGCGGACTCTCAACCACTGCGCCACCAGGGAAGCCCAGTATTATTTTTTTTTTTTAAGTAAGTTTGTTTTTTTCTTTAATTAAGTTATTTATTTATTTATTTTTGGTTGTGTTGGGTCTTTGTTGCTGCATGCGGGCTTTCTCTAGTTGCGGCGGGCGGGGGCTACTCTTCGTTGCGGTTGCGCGGGATTCTCGTTGTGGTGGCTTCTCTTGTTTCAGAGCACAGGCTCTAGGGTGCACGGGCTTCAGCAGTTGTAGCTCGTGGGCTCAGTGGTTGTGGCGCACGGGCTTAGTTGCTCCGTGGCATGTGGGATCTTCCCAGACCAGGGCTCGAACACCTGTCCCCTGCATTGGCAGGCAGATTCCCAACCATTGCGCCACCAGGGAAGTCCCGAGCCTTCTAGTTTTATCTTTCAAAGTTCCTCCCCGTTACGCCCACTCACTGCCTAACTGAACTGCACTCCAGCAAATACACCTGTGCCTCGGTGCCACTGCACAGTCTACTCCCTGCCCAGGATGCCCTTCCTCCAATCATCCATCTGCCCAATCCTCTGCCAGCTCTCTTCCTCCCCAGGGCCCTCCCCGACCCCCTCCCCCAGAGCTGGCTTCCTCTGCTTTTCCACCAGTCATTGATGGGTCACAGTGACTCACCTGTGGAGGCAAGCAGCCTCAGGAGCTTGCAGGGCTTTCTCAGCAGCCCTGCAGGAAAGATCGCGCAGGGACCTGGCCTTGATAATGACAGTGGGCCCCAGTGGTCAAACACAAAGGCTCTGGAGCCAGGCTCAGTGGTTCAAATCCCACATGCAACCTAACTTTTCGGTACCTCCATTTTCTCACCTGTACAGTGGTGATAAAACAGTACTTAGCTCCTAAGTTTGTTGTGAGAGTTCAATGAGAAAATGACATGGAAGGCAGCTGTGTCTGATATGGAGTGAATGCTCCATTGTTACTGCTCTTACTGTTATTAATACGTGCTCCTCATAGGCCTGGCTGCGGATGTCTGAGTCCCTTGGAACAAGGGAACCAAGGCTGACCCCGCTGTGACCTTCAGCTAACTCCTCCCTCCCTCCCACCCTCCCCCAGCCCCTAGAGCCCAGCTGGAGCCGGGTGTCACAAGGTTCCCTGTTGCTGAGCTCCCAGCTCCCAACCCTCAGTGCCTCCCTACCTGGACTCACCCCGCCACAGACCCCAGGCAGCCTGAGAGGTGTCAGCAGGAGACCACCATCCTTCAGCAGCTGAGGCTCTGGGTGTCACAGAGAAGGAAGGGTCTGACACGTCCCCACCCTGGCTGGGTGCTGCTCTTTCCTCTCTCCTGGGAGGTCTGGCAAGGGGGCTATTGAATAGAGTGAGGTCTGTGCCCCTTTCCCAAATCTGGCTGGAGCTCACAGGCCCTGAGACAAGTTTAGAGAGTGTCAGCCTCAGAGTATGGGGTGGGCCTGTCTAGTTAGCTAATCGGTCGTTTTTGTTGTCCATTCTTTTCTTCATTCCACAGAGACTTCCTGAGCACCTACTATGTACCAGATGCTGTTCTAGATACTGAGGATACAGACAGAGCAGCACTGATAAAAGTGGACCCTGAGAGAAGTGTGCCATGCCTGTGAGTGGGCAGCCACTTTGTGGCCTTGAGTTCTGGGGGCCCTGTTTGGTTCCCTCCCTCACATCTACCCATGCCTGGCACAGGGGCAGAACATAATCTCGGGGCTCCACAGTCAGAATCCAGTCCTGGATGTGCCTCTTACTCACTGAATAGCAAGTTTGTTCAACGTTCCGAGCCTCAGTGTCCTCATCTGCAAAGTGGGAGTACAGTTAGGAGGGCCAAGTTAGCAACACCTGCCAAGGAGCGAGCACTGCGGCAGAAGCTTCTTAGTACATAACAAACGACCTTCGTCTGCCCCCTGCCATCATCGCCAGCAACTCCCACCTCCTTGGGCTGGAATCTTGCCCTCTTCCTTCTGACTTCCTGGGCCGGACGCAGCTTTGCTGACAATAGCCAAGTTCCCTTCTGGACCCCGGAGTACGCCGGAGACCTTTCCTGTGAGCCATTTGCCCCCTGATGCCGGGGTCACAGAGGTCTTCAAACCTGAGATCAGAGAAGGAAGAGGAGGAGGGTGACAGGGGCCATATATCAGGGGCCTGTCCTAGCTGTTAGCAGGGATTCCTTCCCAGCCAAGGACAGATGGGACCAGCCTCCCAGAGTCGGGATCGATTGGGCACCTGGGGTGGAAGCCGACACCAAGGGTGAGGAATTCATGTGACCCTGTCATCCCCTGTCAGGAGACTCCCACGCTCCTCTTCCTGCAGCCAGGAAATGAAGTGACAGGTCATTCTGATGGGCAATTGCTGACAGGCCCCTCTGTAACATTTATTTAGAACTGGCCGCCCTGTCTCCTTCCAAAAGGGGCTAAGGGACTGCTCTGACATTTGTGGGATGCCTACCGGCTAACCAGGCGTTTCTGCATTCACACCATCATCAAATCCCCACGAGAACCTCCATTTCAGCAATGAGGTAACTGAAGCTCAGAGAGGTGACGTAACTTGCTTATGTCACCCAGCTAGTCCAAGGCAGAGGAGCATAAGGAACCCAGTTCCTCTGACTGTTATTCTTTGAAATGCAGATATGACAGAACAACAAACCAAAACCATAACTCTATCAAAGGACAGAGAGAGCAATGTTCTTAACTTCTGGGAGAACCTTCTAAGAAGAGGATATACATATGCATTCATAATGCTGATAAATGAGTTCAACATTTCCTGAAGGGATATAGAAGAAACCATGAATAGCACAGACCTTCAGGAAGAGAAACTGGAAGGGGGAAGGAGTAATGAGAGAATTTTGCTTCTCATTCTGTGTCTTCCTGTAGCATTGGAACTACTTTCCATGCGCATTTAATAAGCAGAAACAAAGGGTCATCTGAGTGGTGAGAGAGTATGGATCGTTTTTCATTTTCTTGTTGATTTTTTTCCTGAGATAAAGAAAGAAACATATTTCTTTAAAAAAAAAAAAAGACTGGGCTTCCCTGGTGGCGCAGTGGTTGAGAGTCTGCCTGCCGATGCAGGGGACACGGGTTCGTGCCCCGGTCCGGGAAGATCCCACATACCGCGGAGCGGCTGGGCCCGTGAGCCATGGCCGCTGAGCCTGCGCGTCCAGAGCCTGTGCTCCGCAACGGGGGAGGCCACAACAGTGAGAGGCCCTTGTACCGCAAAATAAATAAATAAATAAATACACAAATAAATTAATTAATTAAATAAAATAAGACTTTGAGAAGCTGATGAAAACTGAACCTCAAGAAAATTTCACAAATACATTTATGCATACAGTTAAGAACTCTTTGTAGGGAAGATCAGAGGGAATAAATTATACTTAAAAGCCAGAATGAACCAAGATTTTCATGACTGAAGGCAGGGTACAACTGTCTGATATCTGTATTGAAGCTGCTGTCATCAATAATTAAAAATGGAAAAACTAAAACCTAGGCTAATGTGGTTTCTGGAACGAAGCATTTCATTTTGCTTTGAGCTTCATGCCTTAAATGGAGCCTGGAACACAATAGATGCCCCCCCAAATCCATTGGTTAATAGATAATTGTCTGCTGTGCTCACTGGATCCTGAAGCAGGTACCCAGTCAATACCCATTAATGGAAACCAATAATAAAATGCTATCAATCTCAACCAGTATCCCTGGACCCCAGCTACAACCCTGATCCAGGCGGGGCCTGGGATGAGTGTCATCAACATTGGGCTGGGTCGTAAGACTATGAGTTCCCCTCCCCACAACGGGAATGGGCAACCAGGGGGACTGACCCTCATCTCTGTCCAGTATCTGGGAGTGGTGAGCACAGGCAGGTCTTCCCTTCCTGATTGCCCTGTCAATACAGAGCCCAGAGGATGTGTGGGCTCAGCCTCATTCAATATTTACTGCCCTTTCTCGGCCTACCTCCGCACATGCAGGTGTGCGGAGGCCCAGACTGAAACCCTCATTCTCACTCATCTCTAGGAGCCAGCATCAAACGCCCACAGGATTCCTTTCCTCAGACGAGATGGCACCCAGAACACAGTGGGCCTGCCATTGCCTCAAAGACAACACAGCTCCACCTGATTGCACCATCTTCCTCCAAACCAGGCTTTTTCAACTTCCCGCTCTGACCATGGCTCCGCATTCCCCCCATCACCCAGACCTACAACCTCCGTCTCCAGCCCACTCCCCAAATCCAGTCTCCAGTCACCACGTGTCAAGAGCACTTCCTCCACCAGGCCCACACTGCCATCCCCTCCAGTTTTACTGGCAGCCCCCTCACCAGGCACCTGCAGTCATTTCGTGCCTGGACCACTGCAGGAGACTCCTAACTTGCCTTCCTGCTCCCAGGCCCTCTGTCTCCAATCCAGCCTGCACAGGGATGCAGTTGAATCAAAGTAGAGAATCCTTTCCATCCATGCACAGTCCTGCCCAGAAACAGCTAAGAGTTTCCAGTTGCCTTTAGCGTGGGGTCTCACTTGCTCACCAGCATTCATTTAACTTGACCGACATCTATACAATACTCACTCAGGATCAGGTACTATTTAGTCCAAGTGCTTGCACACATGAACTCATTTAAGCCTCATTAAAATGAGGTCGGTACTATTATGATCACTGCTTTACAGATGGGGAAACAGAGGCATGAAGAGGTAAAGTAACCTGTCTAAGGTCACATCGTTAGTAAGTGACAGAAAACAAATTTGAACCCAACTACTAGTCTAGCTCTGGAGTCCTCAGTCCCGTCTTTGGGCATCTGTGGCTAGGATGCGTGGACCGGATCCTCCTTGCTTTCCCAACCTTCTCTTCCAACCCCTGGGACTCGTGACCTGATGAACGTGGCTATCCTCTGCTCCTTTCCTTCCCATGAGGACGCCTTTGCTGTGTGTCCCTCCTAAGTGTAATGTCACTCCCCACCCCCTCTGTTCTGTCTAGCTCTTGCCCTGTCAAGGCTAAGCTCAGCCCACTTCCCTGACACCCCCAACCTCAATCATCCGCACCTCCTATGACTTCCCCTCAGCCCTCACCTGGTGCTCTTGTCCACAGTCTGGATTGCCCGCCCTCTCTCATGGGGTCCAAATAGAATCTACCTCCCCTGTTCCTCTAGGGCAAAGAGAGAGCATGTTGCAATTCTCACTGATCTCCCATAATAGCCCATTGCCAGAGGGAGCGGGGAGAAGAGAGGGAGCTGGTGAGACTAGACCAAAAATGAGGCGACCACAGGAGGGGAGGGTGTGGGCTTCTTGGAGGAGGTGGACATGCACAAACTCATCAGTCCCTGCAAGGAGGGAAGGGAAGGTCCTCAGGACTGGCCAGCCCCTGCTTGCCTCTCCCACCCTGTGATCTTCCCATTGCCCCTCCTCATCAAATTCCTGGCACCCTGGCCTCCTCATTCCTGTCCTGGGGCATTTGTGGCAGAAATGCTTTTCCCAAGGTGCTTGCAAGGCCGATTCCTCTTGTCTTCAAGGTGCAGCTCAACAGTAACCTCTTCAAGTCTTTTCCTGACTGCTCTCTCCGATGTTCTAGTCTCTTCTTTTCTGTCTCTCTCTCCATTACCCTGGTTTATTGCCCTGTTTTATTTTTCTTTCTGGTATTTCTCAGTTCCCAAAGGTCTTTACTTCTTTCCTTGTTGTCTGTGGCTCCCACCACTCCCTTTAAACAGATCTCCCTTATTCACCTCTGAATTCCAGCAATTTGAGCATAGTAGGTCATTAATAATTATTGATTGAATGAAGAATAAATGAAGGGCCAAATGAGAGAAACTTGTTTGCTGTGGACCAACACAATCATGCATAGGCCTGTGCCTCTCCTGCCCACTTTGGATGGGAAAGACTATCTGTGCCCACACATGGCGGCAATGCAAAACCTCCCCCAGATGAATGCCTTTGACAAGACCCCAAAGGCACTATGGGCAGATGTGGAGTTGTCAGGACATAGGACTGGGGATAAGGGTGATCTTGATCCCCAGAGTTTCCAGCTTAAGTGGAATGAATGTTTTTGGTTTCAATCCTGATTCAAATATTTAATATGTGTAGGTCATTTTGACCATTGTGGTAGGCAAGATTTGTTTAATGTAGGCATAACTTCCTTAACCAACCATTTTCTTACTGGATTTTTATATGAGCCCCAAAAGGTAAGTAGTAATCTGTTTTAATGGACAATGAAGTTGAGGTTCAAAGATATTCAACTACTCACCAAAGATTACTCAGTTCTAGGGTGGGATAGGGAGGGTGGGAGGGAGACGCAAGAGGGAGGGGATATGGGGATATATGTATATGTATAGCTGATTCACTTTATTATAAAGCAGAAACTAACACACCATTGTAACGCAATTATACTCCAATAAAGATGTTTAAAAAAATTACTCAGTTCTAAGTTCTTGTCTTAGATCAGAATATTACTGAATGATGTCTGATCACTTCATGCTTACTGGGGGGAGGGGGGATCATTTGTACAAAGAAACCCTAAGAAGAGGAGGTATCAATACTATGTAGCTCTTATCAAGCTATTTCTATGTGCCAGCCACTTTTCTGAGACACTTGCATGTTGAAATTGATTGAATCCTGTCGCTGCCCTAGGAGAAAGGAACAATTGTAATTCTCAGTTAACAGATGGAAGAACTGAGACACAGAGAGGGTAAGCAACTCGCCCACGGACACATAGCTAACCAGCGGATGTGACAACAATAGTAAGTCTCCCCAAATACTCCATTCGCTTCCCTTTGTTTCCCACCCTCTTCCTGTGAAGCTATGACTAGTTCTAGCCAATGAAATATGAGTGGAATGGACGTCTGTCACTTCCAAATGTAGGCAGTGAAAAGCCCAGGCATGATTGTCCAGTCTGTCCTTTTCCCTGACATGAAAGCGTGGAGATGTACAGATGGCACCTCCAACCACCTAGATCCCTAAGTCACTGTGTGGAGCAGGGTCCCCCGCTGCCCCACATGGGACATGCAGCATGGGAAGAAATAAACTTGTATTGTGTTAACGGCAGAAATTTGGGGGATTGTCTATCACCATGCATCTCCTAGTCAATCAGTAGTGGAATCAAGGCTCAATCCAGCTCTGTCTTTACCATGAATTCTAAGGCTCAAATTATCTGGGTATGAATCTTACCTAGTAATGGCCACCAAAATCGTCAGAACAAACCGAGCCACTTCTCTCCTTCCCCTGCATGCTGCAAATCTGTAGGGGACATCTCGTGGAGCTCCTGGGTATCTTAAAGCCCTCATTAGTCACACTACTCTGTCCATTTGGTTCTGCTGGAACCCAGGACACAGCCTGGGCAGTGAGAGCACTGAAGTTTCCTAGCCCCGGTGACTGTGCACACGACTCTGGTTGGGGCAGACAGGGCAAATCCCAGGGCTTGTGTAGGATTTACCAGGGCAAGAAGCACTCTCTCTCCTGTTCATCCTTAGGGGGTGTAGGCCTGAGCTGATGGCCATTTTGCCACCCCGTGGGACCCAAGAGTGAAACCAAGCCCCATGGTGAGAGCTGAGCTGAAAGACAAGACTCAGTGGTGCCATCTGAACCACTGGATCCAGCTGGGTCTGATTCCAGCTCTACTCAAAAGTGTCTGTTGTTGACCAAAGCAGTTCAAATGGAAATTTTCTGTCACTTGCAACCAAAAGGTTCTGAGTGGGATGTCACTGCCCCATCTGCTTCTGCCATGCTGCAGAGCACTGTGTTATCTCGATGGAGGGAGAAGAGATGCCTGGGGACCCAGGAGCAGGGGTCAAGGAGACATCTGGAAGAGACGGTGGGCTTGGGCAGAGCAGGGCTGAGGTGCTGGCAGGATACCTGGATAGAGGTGCCTGACAGGTATGGAAGGAAGTGTAGACAACAGTCTGAAGGGTGCTAGAGCCTCTGATCCAGATATGGAAGGTCATGGCTGAGGGTGCGGGAGGATGTGAGACCATGGGACAGGGGGAGGGAGGGGAGTGGGGGTCAGAAAGGGACCAGAGAAGAGAATGGAGTCCAGACCTTAGGGAGTGGGAACCTCAATTCAATGAGAGAAAGACTTAAGTGGAAGGTGTTTGTGGCTTGGGGCCAGCTCCTGAGCTACTCTCTCCCTCAGTCTCTTTCTCTGTTAAATGGGTTCACAGTCTCCCTGTGTTGTGCTGTAGTGAGGCTGGAGGATGCAGGGCAAGCCCATCTCTGAGTGCTAGAGCTCAGCCAAGCTGAGCTGGTATTAATTAAATGGGAGAAGAGAGGTAGAGGACCCAGTGTGGATGTGTAAGGAGAGGCGTTTCCAGAAGAGGTGGCTTCCTTCCTGGTGTTCCCCGAACACGGCTCTCACAGCCTGTTGTTCTGAAATTGCCTGTTGCCACCCAGAGCCCCTTTGTATCCCAGAAACCTTCTCTTTGTATCCCAGAAACCAGCTGGCATGGGGTTGGCACAGAGCAGGCCCTGGGGGAGTGCTGGGCGTGGGGGCTGGTAGAGGAATGGAAGAAGGACTAGCTGCCCTGCTGACTTCTACAGAGGAGGAGGAGAGGCCCAAGAAGAGGCCATGCAATTTGTCTCCTAAGAAGTCACTGGTGGCTGTTGGGCATCACATGGTTGACTGAGGATCTGCTGCTGTTCTACGTGTCCCTGTCCCTCCAAAAGTCACTTCCCACCACCAGCAAGTGAAAGGAACTGGGGGACCAGGGGGTATCGGGCTGCACCTCTCACTGAGTTTCCCAAGGGCAGACCAGGCTCCCTTTCTCAGGCCCAGACTTGTCACCAGCTGGCAGGTAGCCAAGGCTGCCACCCCCTCAATTTGGTAGGGGCTCTTATCTCAGACTGCTGGAGGAATTTGACACCTTTGACCCCCTTTCATCCTTCCCGGGGCAGTCTGGCAGGCAGAGATGTTCCAAACAGCAGCTGGGCTCATCCCCAGAAGGGCCACCCATATATGGGTGATGGTGGCACCAAGGGCACTTCCCCAAGGCAAGCCCCCAGGGAACCTGCATCTTGATGATATCTGCTGAGACCCAGGAGTGATGCGGGAGGGTTAATCTGATGTGGGCTGGGGCAGAGGCCCTAGAAGAACCTTCTACTCCTGAATCCCTACTTTGCACAACTTCACTGGCCCTGCGGCCCTGCATTCCATCCTTGGGGTTGTTGTGAGTCCTCCTTTAAGACGAAAATACCTCCAGGGTGGGACACCATCACTGTAGGGAATAAAAACAAACCCCTCAGCTGTGGCCCTGTGGACACAGGGAGAACACGGGACTTGCTGGAAGGGATGATGAAGAAAGGGAAGGAGTGGAAAAGGACCTCAGCAAACCTTTCCCTCCTTCACAACGTTGCCTCCTTAAGTGGGGTGGGGCTGAGCTCCCTCTCGCCTTTCTTCCCTTCCAGACTCTTTGCCAGCTGCTGGATCCGGTGACAGGGACACCCAGTTTGTTCAATCAAGTCCCTTGAGGTGAGAGTGAGGTGAGACCCGCAGAGCCTGGAAGAGAGTAAGGGTCCCTCCCCTACCTTTTACCCCTCCCACCCTCTCCCTTGTAGCCCACCCTGTCTCAGGGAGGAGGAGAGGCACATCTGAGGGAAAGGGCTCAGAGGACAGTGGGGGACTTGGGAAAAGCCGCCCTCGCCTCGCCTCTGGATCCTCAGTCCCTGGGTGGGGTGGGATCATCCTCGGGGTCTCTTCCAGCTGAGACCATCACAGTCATCAGTGCCACCTACCTCATCCTCCTGACACATAAGAGGAGAAGATTTTCCCCTTCTCCCTGCTCCCAAGTGATTCCCAGGGGTACTGGAGGGGAGACAAGCCTTCATTCCAGATCGGGGCCCCTCTCTGGATCCAGGTGAAGACTGAAAGGCACAATTAATGCCCTTTACCTAGAGCAGTGGCTCAAAGTATAGCAGGAGTTTATTCTGATGCCACTAGTTTGAGAACCACTGACCTAGGGAAGACTTAGGCTAGAGTTTGTGGGGGGACTGGGTGTGGAGTGGAGACAAGGGAGAGGACATCCCAGTGGCCTGGCTGGCAGCAGCAGGTGGGCTTCTCCACGGGAAGGAGCTGGGCCAACTCCAGGGTCAGGAGTCTGGCCCTCCCTCTGGGCTGGGGATGCTTATGGTGGGCAGGCCAGGGGGAGAGCTGGCCCATGGTTTTCATAAGCTGTTCAGAGGAATGTGAAACCCCACGATACTGGAGCCTTTCTCTGAAAAGCTTTTAATTTATTTAATACACAATTAATATTTGAATACATTCTCACCAGAAAAAGTCAGACCATACCAAAACACAGGGCGCAACCAAGAAAAGTCCTCCCCTGACGCCCCACAGTGCTAGACCCCTCCCCAGAAGCAGCCACTGTGATCTGTTTGGGGTTTGTCCTTCGAGAACTCTCTGTACATGTGTATGTACACACAGAAGTACACGGCTGGGGAGTTTTTACATAAATGGGATAACGGGTATTTTACACTTCAACTTCCCACCCCTCACCTCCCCCACCCCACCCCCATTTAACAGCTCATCTTAGCAACCCATCACAGGCTCTGGGACTCTTCTCAACAGCATCTCTGCTGTGGTGGCTCTTGTGGCAAGAGAAAGAAACACGTTCACAACACATAAGAGCATCTTCCTTTCCTTGGGCCCTCCACACGCCCCATCCCAGTCATGCCCACCCTACCCTGACACACACACTCTGACAGTGGTCTGAATTGAGGAAACCCTCTCCAGCTCTTGACCTGCGTGGCAACCCCTGAACTCCCAAGCACTAGGGTGCCGAGGATCTGGGGCCTCCTTTGGCTCCAGGGCAGGCATTCCTTGGCCCCCAGAAGGCCCTCCCTGGAACCAGAGCGGGGATGGGCACTGGAAGGCGGTGTCACCACTGAAAGAGTTGTGTGCATTTGTACCTTTATCCTGAGTGGGAGTCCAAAGTCTTCCCTCAGTCCCAAAGGCTTCCAAAACCCTAAAAGATTAAAACCGCAGCTGTAAATTGATTATTTCTTAATGGGAAAGAGCATAGTAGTCAAAATAATTCAGTTCTTTCTAGAGCACTTTCTAATGTACAGTCGCAGGCTCCGGAGTTCTGCTTGGGAATATGGTGGCCTCACCCTCTCCCCAAGCTTGGGGCTGGGGACAGAGAAGAGGGAGGAAAGGAGTGAGGGAGAGGAAAAGTTAAAGATAAGATGAGGAGTGAAGCAAGTGAGCAACCCAAGTGTCCCCCCAAAATCCATGTCCTTCCCGGAACCTCAGGATGTAACCTTATTAGATAGGGTTTTTGTAGCTGTTTACTCTTCATGACTGTAGTTTTGTAGTAATTAAGTTAAGATGAGGTCATACTGGAGTGGGTGGGCCCTTAATTCAACATGACTGGTGTCCTCATACAAAGATAAGAGAACCGACACAGAGGTCGAAGAGGGGACAGACGCCACGAGATAGTGGAGGCAGGGGTTGGAGTGATGTATCTGCAAGCCAGGGACCCACAGGGCTGCTGGCAGGCACCTGAAGCTAGGAAAGAGGCAGGAGACAGCCTCAGGGACCAACCCTGCCAGCACCTTGATTTGGGAATTCTAGCCTCCAGAACTGTGAGAGAATGCATTTCTGTTGTTTAAGGCACCCAGTTCATGGTACTTTATTATAGCAGCCCTAGGGCCCGAACACACCAAGACAGGGTGGCAAAAAGCAGAGCTCAACAATGGGTTCTGGGGAGACCCTGAAGCCGCCCCCCGCCCTGCAACCAGAGTCCCCGGCTGTCAGTAACTGAAAGGACCAGACCCCTCTGGGTCAAAGAGTCTGCACCATGTCCTACCCTAGCTGGGGCTGTGCTCTCTCAGGTGTGCAGGCAGCTCTCAGCCTGGAGAGATTTCCCCTAGTAAACAGCAAAACCAAACACATGTTCCCCTCCAGGCCCCGCGTCACCTGCCACTTGGCAGTGAGGGACGTCAGCCCAGCCCCTGGCTGGCAGCGCTGACAGGCGCCCATCTGCTCCGGAAATGCCCGGCCTGGGTAAACACAGCCGGGCTCTGCCTCTCACTGCCGGACCAGCCGGACCTGGCGGGCCATGCAGGAGCCCTGGGCCTCAGGCCCCCTCAGGGTCACTTTCTACCCCAGGCTGGCCACGGCCGGTTGCCCCTACTGGAATGTCATCCCTGGAAACTGGGAGGGTAGACACAAGAAAGGAAGAATGGCGGCTCATCGGCGGTTCATCGCAGGACGTAGCCTCCCTCCCAGGTCACTTCCTTGAACCCCTCCCTGCTGGGCCCAGGGTCACTGCCCCCGCCCACTTGCCCTCCCCTCCTCACTCACGCCCACATAAAGCCATCTGCCACCCTCGCCCCCCGGCAGGCACCACAGCCTGTGACTCAGCGCCCAGCCCTGAGGCTGCTCTGTGGGTGGCCGTGCCGGAACCCTGGTGGGGAGGGAGGTGCTGGGAAGGGGGCCC
>NW_020174301.1:1469814-1482783 GCF_003031525.2 Neophocaena asiaeorientalis asiaeorientalis
CGGGGTTGGTGGGGAGGGGAGGGCTGGGGGGAAAGACACGTGCAAACCCCAGGTGGCCTTTCCCTGAGCACCAAACCCTGACCACACTGCCTTCATCCGGTTCTTCAAGCAGATGACTCTCCAGCAGAGGTGTTGCCTAAAACGTAATAGTCTCGTTAAAATGCGCCTAATTCGGTTCCTTTTTTTCCTCCAGTTCCACCAGCTGTTCTTCAGGCCCTGACCCTGGGCCCAACTGGGACCTGTTTCACTTGTGTATTTCACCCTCACCTCATGTGCCACCCCCAGCCCCTTGCAGCCCTTGGAACAGCATATTCACCCCATGCGCCCTTGGGTGGATAAATTCCCGCGAAGGGATTAGAGATTTCCTGTCACCTCCCTGCAGACTTGAGCAAAGAGCTTGATCCCAGTGTTTATCCCAAAGGAAGGGCGGTAATGGTGAGACCGTAGGCATCATTCTCGGGAAGGAGTAAGTGAGGGTGGAGAATGTCACCCCTACCAGCGGCAGGACAAGGGGCTGGTCCTCGCCCTGCGCATCTTGGGAAGGTGGCTCCAGGTCTGCTTCTGAGTCAGGAGCTCTTTACGTGCGTGTTCTTTTCCCTCAAAGGGGCTTGGCCCCTGGAACTTGGCTGTGGAGGAAAAAACCTGGAGGCTGGGCCTGCCCCACAGCTGGAAGACCGGGATTTGAGGCCCAGCCCCAGCCCGGGGTTGAGGATAGGGGTGGAGGATCCAGCCCCGGAAGACCTGAGTTCCCAGCCCGCAGGAGCCTGCTTGGGGCATCTGTCTCCACTCACTCTTGCTGAGCCTCCTTCCAGAGGGTCCAGCCTCCTCCAAGGCTCACGTAAGCTGCGTGGAGATTTAGCCACCTCGCCCCAAAGCTGAACGGAGTCCTCGGGATTTGGCCCTCATTCCCTCCCTTACCTGGCGGCCCCCTGGAGTCTGTCTTGGGATTCTCTTACAGAACCAAGCAATGGTGCCCTGTCTTCTTTTCCCAGCCCTGTTCCCTCCCAAACAAGCTACAGCCTCCTTTCATTTCGTAGTGGTTGTTCTACTGCTGGTAGCCACAAGGAAAAGGATCAGGCCTAGCAAAAGTTAAGAATCCTGGAAAGCTCCAAGAAACCTCAAACTTGTAGCAGGAAGAGTATGAATGTGTTTAACTTCTGGCTCTGCAGCCACGTGTAAACTTGAGCAAGATACCTACCCTCTCTGTGCCTCGGTTGCTTCAACTCCAAGTAGGGGATAACGTGAGTATCTGACCCAAAGGGCAGCTGTGAAGGTTTAATGAGGCAGAGAATTGTGAAAATACACAATCTGAGATAGTTAGTCTGGTTCCTTCCAAAGTGTACACAGTCTGCTAATAGTAAAAATTAATCATAGTCGCATTCATTATTCATTTAGCACTTTTCTGTGTCGACGCAATGAGTGTCAGACACTGTCTGAGGATTTGCCTCCCATAAGTCTGTGTTCTTTCACCCCAGTCTTTCTTCCCACACTTCTTCAAGAGACAGTTCAATGCCCACGGAGGCGCGCCTCCCTCTCCCTGGGCACTGGGTTATTTTCCAGGCTAATCCTCTCTAGAGGAGAGGCACATATGCTGCTTCCCAGAGCAGGAAGGTGGGCAGAAAACGGCCCCAGCTGGAAAAATCAAGAGTTTGCATTTCCACACAACTCCTTCAGAATAATAGACTTGTAGAAAAAAACAAAAAGCTCCACTTAGAGAGCAGCAAGCTATTTTGCCCAGGGTTCTCCCGACCTGCCCCATTTCACAGCTGCAGAAGTTGTGATATTTCCCAAGGCCACACAGCAAGTAAGCAGCAGAGATTCCACCAACACTGAGCACCTACAACATGGTAGGTACTGTATCCACCACGGTAGGTTCTGTATCCATCCACGTCATATACACCCATGGCATCCACGCCATGCTCCCAGCTCTGGTCAGAGCGCTGGAGAGGTAGGAACCGGGAATGGCATAGACATTCTATGGAGAGGGATCAGACCCCACACAAGTCCAAAAAGTCCCTGCTGAGACTGATAAATGCTATGAAGAAAATAAATCTGGGTGCCGGATGGAGTGGTGGGTGGATTTAGGGGAGGGGGCGCCCTCTTTACCTACTGTAGTCAGGAAGGCCTCTGAAAAGTGACATTGAGCAGAGACTGAAAGATGAGACACAGGTATGTGAAGAGCTGGAGGAAGAGGCCTCCAGCTAGAAAGATGGCAAATGCAAAAGCCCTGGGGCAGGAGTATGCTCGGGCTCTTCCAGGAACAGGAAGAAGGCCAGTGTGGCTGGAGCAGCAAGAGTGATGGGCAGTGGAGGAGACCAGGAGAGGGAGGCAAGGGGCCTCATTGCCATGGTAATGAGCCTGCATTTATTCTAATGGCAACGGGAGGTTTACTAAGCACGGCAATGACCGTTATGATGTGTCGTGTACAAAGATCACTCAGGTGGCTGTGTGAAGAATGGATGGAAGGGGGGCAAGGAGCTGTGAGGAAGCTTTGGTGGCCTGGACCACCAGGCCAGCTGTGGGGATGGAGGGAAGCACTGAGCACTGGCCCGGCATGCATCAAGGGATACTCGACATAGAGTTGGGGGCCCAAGAAAAAGGGGTGCTTGTGGCTAGATGTGTGGCCAGGCTTAGGAGAAGCGGGGGCAGTGACAAGGAGTTGGGGGCCTGCCTTTCCTGGGCTTAAGGCCACAGGAGGCCAGCAGCCCGGGGTGGGACCCTGCAGGGACAAACTCTGGGGATCCCACATCCTCCTTTCAGTTCCCTAATGTGTATGATGTCTTTCTCTTCTTAAAAGGCCATTGTCAGAGGCACTGTTTGTGACATATCAGTGTTGCAGAAATAAAAACCTGGAAGCAATTAGAATAAAAAACAGCTTACTATATTCAGTTTTGTATTTCAAAATTTTGTTTAACTTGTACATACACGTGATAAAAATTTCAGAGTACAAGAGCATATAGCAAGAGATAACTCTCCCTCCACCCCATCCTCGTCCCTAGAACATATTCTGTTATCTATTCTTTTTAATTTTTCCAGAAATATTCTCAGCACATACACACATATATATTACACATTAAACATGGAAATAGCATAGTATAGTGTTTTGTATCTTTTTACACCAAGCCATATTTCTTAAAGATCATTTCATATTAGTCCATGAATCACAGTTTCATTCTTTTTTGGTGGCTGCACACCATTACAGAGCTGTATCATATAGGAAAGTAGGTATTTAGATGATTTCCAGGTTTGGCTAATATAAGCAATGTAGCAACAAACATCTTCATATGGAGGTCTTTGGCATTTCCACTGGATAAATTCCTAGAAACGGAATTTCTAGCTCAAAGGACAATTACATATTTTTCTGTTTGAATAAGTATTGACAAATTGCTGTTTAGAGCAGTTGGACTAACTCACTCCTCTCTCTCACCCACTGCTGACCCTGAGAGCATCCCTTTCACAATGTCAATACAAGTCATTGTCCAAATGTTTCATTTTTGCCAATCTCACCACACCTGACAACTTGCATGTGTTAAGTGTAAGCCCACCTTCATTGGTGTGGTGGCTGTTATCACCCTCATTCTGCAGTTCGGAGAGCTTATTTCACTCACCCCAGGACAAAGCCAGTGTCCCAGCACTGCTGTGAACCACAGAGATGACAGAAAGCACGGCTGGGAACAGAATAGGCAAGGCCAGGAGTGGGGAAGCTGAGGCCAGGCAAGGGTGTGGTTACCTAAGCAGACACTCAGGCTCTGGCAATCAAGATGGGGGAAGGGGACATACAGGTCAGAAGCCAAGAGACCAGTCAATGATCAGGTCTATAAACCCGCTCCACCAGGACCAGGGATAGAGTGCTACCTCTTCTGCGCTCATGCCTGGGCCAGCCTGAGCCCCGGATGTGGGCATCAATGAGCCATATTAGGGCTAAGGGAAATAGGTCTGTCACTTGCTGGAGGAGTAGCAAATTTAGGAGCAGAGATGAGAGTGGATGTTGACATCTGGGACTAAAGCCCCAAGTTTCCTTTCTTCCTACCATGAACAGCTTGGCGGTTGCAAAGCAGGAAAATGCAGTCTCCATTAAAATTGAGAGAGAAAGGTCCCTGTCAATAAACCACAGTTGCCAAATGAACCTAAGTTTAGCATCACACTCTAAGCCTGTTCGGGAGCCTCTTGACTTTTCTAATGGCCTCCACTTCCGTGAACTCAAGGTAATGGCATCAGCTTCAGAGAAAACAATGTTCTAAATAAAGAAATGCAATCAGAGCTGCTGACCTCCAACAGAAGACTCCTCTCGTACGCCTTGGACTTGAAGTAAGGAATGTGTGCTTTGAGAGGGTGTATGTGTATGTGTGTGTAAGATTATGAATTTCGGGCGTGACTGAAACCAGAAAGTCCTAACATGTTACTAAGGCTGGCCTATTAAACAAACAAACAAAAACTTAAAAAAAATTTAGAGTCAGGAGGGCAGGGAAACCTGACTTTTGAAACTGACATTAGGGCCCATCCAGGTATAGGGGGTATTATTCAGAGATAGGATGCCCAAAGGAGTGGGTTTCCAAAGACCCCCTCCCAGACTCATGGCACAAGCCTGAGCAGCAATTTGAAAACATGGAATGTTCCAAGGTGGGCAAGCAAGACTCCCAAAGCAGGCTCATCCTGGAAGCTTGCGTCCATAAGGAGAGCACTTGCTGGGCTCTGAAGGTCAGGATCAGGCAACCATAAAGGCCTTCAAGGGGGTCCTAGGGTATCAGCCCAGAGAAGCCCAGGGTGTGGTCTGTGGCTGGCAATGACTGTCTGAGATACTGGAATTTCCAGTTGTTCATCCTTCTCAGTGAAGATGGTCTCTACTCCTTCTCCAATTTTCTGGAAATTTCCATGGTATTCCATACTGCCTATCCATCCATCCCATCCATTCCACTGTCTCAAGCAGTCCGTAAAAAAAAACATTTTTTGAGCCTATGACAAATCAAAGACCATGCTAGTAGGCACCATGTGGGATACAGAGTAGGGCACAAATGGTGGTGGAATGTTGGCAGTGGGGACTCTGATACGAGGTCATGGGGAGTATAGGTAGGTGTAATCACTTTGGAAAACAATTTGGCACAATTTGCAAAGTTGAACTCGCACACCAATAACCTAGCAATTAATTCCTCTCCTAGCTATATACCCCTCAAACTCTTGCAGCTGTGTGAAAGACATGTATAAGGATGTTCAAAGAAGCATTGTTCAAAATAGTAAAATTATGAAAAACCCAGATGTCTATTACCAGGAGAAGGAACACTTGTGAATTATGGTCTGTTCCACAATGTACTATTATGCAGCAGTGAAACTGAATGAACTATAGTTATATGCAATAAGATGAATGCCTCTTAGAAACAAATGATGCGTTTCTGGTTTTTTTGTTGTTGTGGGGCTTTTTTTTATTATTTTATCACTAACAATTTTTCCAGCTTTACTGAAATATAATTGACATATGACATTTTGTAAATTTAAGGCGTACAACATGGTGACTTAATACACATATATATTGCAAAATGATTATCAAGATAAAGTTAGTTAACACATACATCACCTCACATAACTACAATTGTGTGTTGGCAGGTAAGAAAATTTAAGATCTACTCTCTTAGCAACTTTCAAGTGTATAACACAGTATTGTAACTGTAGCCTCTACGCTGTATATTAGATTCCCCAGTGTACCACCGTTTATTTATCCATTTACCTACTGAAAAATATCTTGGTCACTTGTAAGTTATAGAGTATCTGTAAACCTTCATGTGCAGATTTTTGTGTGGACATAAATTTTCAATTCATTTGAGTAAATACCAGTTAGTAGGACTGGTGAGTTACCCAGTATGCCTAGTTTTCTAAGAAACTGCTGAATTGTCTCTCAAAGTGGCAGTACCATTTTTGCATTTCCTCTCTTTGAATGAGAGTTCCTGGGGCTCCACACCCTCCGCAAGACTTTGTCTCGTCTGTGCTTTGGATTTTGGCTATTCTAATAGGTGTGTAGTTGTAGCTCACTGTTTTAATTTGCAATTCCCTAATGACACATAATGAGGTGTCTGTTCAGATCTTTTGCCCATTTTTAATTTTTCAGGTTACTTTCTTATTGTTGAGTTTTAACTGTTCTTTGTGTATTTTTAAAAACAGTCCTTTCTTGGGTATTTCTTTACAAATATTTTCTCTCAGTCTGTGGCTTGTCTTCTCTCTCTTTTGTAGAGCAATTTTAATTTTTAATGAAGATCAGCTTATCAATTATTTCTTTCATGCATCGTGCCTTTCTTGTTGTAAAGTGATGAGTTTTTAAAAAGCGAGTTTCAAATTAACACAACTTTGTAAATCGACTATACTTCAATAAAATAAATTTTTTAAAAAGAATTTTAAAAGCAAGTTTCAGAAAACTACACATACTGTATCAATTTTTTCTAAAGCTTAAAAACAAGCAAAGCTAAATAACATTTTCTAAGGAAATCAAACAAATGTATCTTAAAATTTTTTTAGAGCCAGGAATACTGAGCATAAAATTTCGGATAGTTGTTACCCCTGGGGGCAGACAGGTTATGGGACAGGGGAGGATCCCACTGGTAGGGCCAATGATCTAGTTCTTGGGCCACATAGGAGGTATCAAGTGTTTGTTTTATTATTATATTTTATTCATTGCATATATTCTTTGATATCAGAAATACATAGTAAACAGTTTCACGGCAATAACTCCTGGTCTGAAGGAGACTGCCATTTATACGAGAAAATAGAAACACAGACCCCCAAAAAAGGCATTTCGTATGTCATAGTACAAGAAAGAACCTTATGAATGACCATACTTGTTTGGACTCATCGCAAGTGACTGAAACCAAATTCAAACTATTTCAAGCAAAAGTAATTCATAAGTAAATAATAAGTAAGTAAGCAAGTCTGGCTTGTTAATTGAGGTGAGGCCAGGACCAGGAACTCTAAAAACTTGAATAATGAGCGACTCACTTCCTCACTCTCTCTGCTTCTCTCTGTTGGCCTCATTTTCTCCCACTTTGGATGGGTAGCTTGGGGACCTTCCTTCTGGTGAGGGAAGGAGAATAAGGGATGCAGATACTGCCAGCCTGGCTTGCATCATGCACCACGTCAGTTTGGCAAACCCAAAGGAAGGAGAGATGGGTTTTTCTCCCTATGTTCCATTCACAAAATCCCAGGCAAGGATTCCAATTGGCCTGGTTTGGGTCACAGGTCCATCCCTGGGCCAATCACAGTGGCCAGAAGAAAGGGTATTATGCGATGGGAGGCCTCATCAAATCTCAGGGACCGGACGAGGGGTGGGCGACTCAGAGAAAAGGGAGTCCTATCGTCAGAGGGAGCAGCTGAAAGGATGACAGGACAGACAAACGTGATAGATGTCCACTCCCAAGGCTCAGACAGCAAAGGGGATAAGAGTCGGGGAGCGGGGAACACAGTGAGGCTCTTTGGAAGAGAAGGTCCTAACGTGTAGGCTGAAGAAAGGGCAGAACTTGACGCCTTAGGGAGGGAGGGAGGCTCCTGCCAGACCCTGGAGGCTGGAGGCTGACTGTGTAACGCAGGAATGGCTCTGGGTGATCCTGGGGGAGCCGTTTTAATTGTTCTGTGGGCTGGTCGGCTCCAGGGTGTAAAAACAAACCCTGATGGGAGGGATTCCCTGGGAATGGAAAAAAGGTAAGCAGAAGGCAGAACACAGGATGTTGCGGAAGCCCAGAGGACGCCCACACACAGGGGTCGGGCTGAGTCAAGCGGACGTCTGGGGCTGTGGAGGGGGCAGGTTGGAGGCAGCTGGGAACAGAGCACCGCTCAGGGCCAGGAGCTCTTCCCTCTAGAAGGAGTTGCCTAGAAGAATGGTTTCCAGCCCGGCCGGTCTGGTTCACCGTCACCAGGCCGCAGCCCTCAGGAATCCCACGCCAATTGCGCCAGAGGGGTGGCCCTCGGTGTGGGCACCAGGGCGCAGCTGGCCGGGCAGCCATGTTACTGGCCTCAGGAGAGGCGGGGCCTCCAGGCCCAAGAGTCCCAGCTTCAGAGAGAAGCGGGGGTGGGGGGCGGGTCCGAAAGCACGTCAACTCAACAATGCCACGCATGCCGCAGATCTATTATGTGTCCCGGGCTCTAGCGTTTGCCCTGGATTCAAATCCCTGTTACGACACTTGACGAATATGTGACCTGGGCCGCATGCTTCACTCTCTGAGTCCCAGCTTTCCAATCAGGAAAAAAGGCCCAGAACACAGTGTCATACCTACCCGAAGGGCCGACTGTGAGGTTCAGGTGAGAAAAGGTTATCGTTGGCGTGAGGTTCTGCATCAGTATTTGCCATGGTTATAACATGACTTCCTAATTTAGAATCCCTGAGATGAGAGTTGTGGGCCCCCAACAGTGCAGACAGCCACACAGAGGCTAAATGACCCCGTCCTGAGGACACTTTAGAAGGCGCTGTACAGTCCATTTGAAGCACTTCCCCACCCCTGGGCCTTAGCTTATGCCATGCCCCGACACTTGGAAGACGCTTCCCTCAGATCCTACATAGCTGGCTCCTTCTCATCCAGGTTTAGGATAAATGTCATCTCCTCAAAGAAACCTTCTCTGATCACCCTAACTAAAAAAAGTAAACTCCCTGCTCTCCATCCAATTACTCTCATTTATGATCTTCCTTTCATTATTACCCTCTTATATTAACTTATGTATTTTATTTGTTTATAATCTGATTCCCCTCTGGAATATAAGGTCACTGAGTACAGACACCTGTTTCACCACTGTATCCCTAGCCTAGCATGGCACATTGACTGGTGCTTACATATTTGTGGAATGAATAAATGAAGACTGCCCTGGTAACACTCAGGCCATGCATTTCAACTAAGGCTCAGAGAGGTTCCCTTACGTCTCCCATGGCCTTATTTACATCTGGCTTCTCAGAGCTCCTGGCTGTGAGGCCCTGGTTCAAGTCAAGCCATGGAGACACCAGAGCTGGGCACCAACTCCTGAACCCCCCTAGCAACCTGGTCTTCCCTGGGGTTCATGTGGTTCACCCAGAACCTCTGTGTGGGGCTGGGGCTGGCCAGTTGGAGCTTAGCTAGAACATCCATCAGTCTATCAATAAATATTTGCAGAGTCCCTCGCTACCTGCCTTTGGGAAGTGTCCTGGGTTGACCTGGGGAGACAAGGCCTGTTGGATATCCTCCTTGGCCGCTATCCTGAAGCCTTTTCCATGGCACCTACTGGGTAGTATCATGCCTAAATGTTTAACACTGAATGACAATTTATGATTTCATGCTGAAAAATGTCACTGAGCTACAAGCCTGACACTCCAGTTTGCTGACCAGCATGAGCTTCTCTCCCTGCATGTCAGTGTTTTGCAAGGCTTGGTCTATGGCCCATCTGTAACAAATCATGAGCTGCTTGTTGGGGTGGGGGGAACTACACAGGCTCCTAGCCAGCCTGGACCTGCTAGATCGGAATCTCTCTGCAGCAAGTTTTGGAGTCGGCACTTTTCTTTAGAGTAAATAAGTGGGGCAAGATCGCATAACTAGTGAGTGGTGGAGGAGGACCAGACCCAGGCATTCGGGCTCCAGAGCCTGTGCTCCTAACTTTTGTCCAATGGTACCTCTCCATTCCCACAGGCCCACCGCCTGCCCCAGCAGAGACTCGGCAACACTTGTCTCTCTAAGTTCCATCGGCACCCTTCCAACGAGCAGGTCCAGTCCCCCTGATGATGGCTACCTCCATCCTTTGGCAAAGTCTGTTGTGAGCACGCAGGTCGGTCTGTCTCCCCCACAAGCTCAGAGGGTGAACAGTTACTTGGGTCATTTCTTCACCCCTGGAAGCCCAGACAGGGGCTGGCCCAGATTGACTCCAGTCTCTGTGGGTTGCAAAAAAGGATATATTCACCCACCCAATACTTCTGTGCCTACCATGTGCCAGGCCCTTTGTGGGCACTCAGGATGCAGCAGTGTAAAACCAAACAAAAATCCCTTTCCCCCAAGGAGCTTATATTTTGTGGGTGAAATGTACAGGTGAAGTGATAATGGCCCCTGCAAGGTCTGCTGGGAAGTAAATGAAATAAACTGTAAGTGTGGAGAGAAAGGTAAGAGCTCTGGGGACTAAAGCAATCAGAGAGGGCTTCCTGTAAGAGGCTTCATTGGCATCACCTTCCTTATTGTTGAAATCACCTAAGATAAGTCTGTTGAAGACTTGGATTTTCTCTGTAGAGCCTCACTCCCAGTGGCCAATGCTAAGGACGTGGTGTATCAGGCACAGTTCCCACAGTTCAAAGCACCTTGACCAGGGTCTGCAGGGAAGGTGTGGGGGTAGGAGGAATGAGGGTGGAGAGTCAGAGGGACACTTAGTAGTAGTAATGTTATTTTGAGTGAAATCTTTGTTCTGGAATCCAATCCCAACTGTTTCTCTTGGGTTGCTGTGAGGATTAAATGCTTAACTTGGACAAAGGAGGAGAGGTCAATTAATGGAAGGCATTGTTGCTGTTTTGGGTAGAAAACACTCTCAGTAGTCCCAGCTCATCTACCTTAATGGGCAAGAGGGAAAGGTAAGAGATGGTCTGGGAGCCTCAGATTATGTGGGGCCTTACAGACCATGGTGAGGAGAATGGATTTAATTCTGAGATGGGAAGCCATTGGAGGCTTTTAAGCAGGGTGATGATGAAAGATCACCGGCTGCTTGAAAAATGAACTGTTGGGAGGATAGGGTAGAAACAGACCAGTTAGAAGGCTACTGCCAAGGTCCAGGTGAGGGACAGTGGAGGCTTGGATGAGGGTAGTAAAAGAGGAAATGTCTTGGTGAACACACATGAATTTTGGATGTGTGAAATGCGGCAGTGGTGGGGCACAAGGGAAAGATGAATCAAGGAGGACCTCAGGTTTTGGGTAGGTAAATGGGGGTGCCATATTCTTAGATGGGGAAGGTAGAGGAAGAGCAGGTTTGGGAGACAAAACCAAGAGTTCTGGCATGCTTGTGTTGGTGGTGGTAGCTGAGTAATGCCCCCCTAATGATGGAACCTGTGAATGTGTGACCTTACATGGCAAAGGGACTTTGCAGATATGATTAAGTCGAGAATTTCGAGATGGGGAGATTAACTTGAATTATTTTGGTGGGCCCAGTGTCAACACAAGGGGCCTTATAAGCAGAAGAGGGAGGCAGGAGAGTCAGAGCTATTCAGTGTGAGAAGGACTCAACCCACCTTTGCTGGCTTTGAAGATGGAGGAAGGAAACTTTAAGTCAAGAAATGAGACAGCCTGCAGCAGCTGAAAAAGGTAAGGAAATGGCTTCTCCCCTAGGGCCTCCAGAAGGAACACTTTCCTGCTGACACCTTGCTTTTAGCCCAGTAAGACCCATTTTGGACTTCTGACCAAGTTCTCTCCTACCTCTCTCTCTCTCACCCACTAAGTTCCAGTCCCAGTAGCATTCATGAATCCTCAAACAGGCCACACTGATCCTAGCCTCAGGACCTGGAACATTCTTTACATGATTCATACATGTCTGGCTCTTTTTGATCATTCCATCATTACTTCAAATGATGCCGCCACAGCAAGGCCTTTCTGGCCTCCAGCTATAATCGCTCTCCCTTCTCCCCAGCTCCTACCACACAGGCTGGCTTTGCTGAGTTTATTTGTGTATTACCTGTCTTCCCCACTAGAAAGAAGATCCATGATGGCAGGGAACTCATTTACCTTGTTTACCACTGAATTCCTAGTACCTGAGCCAGTGCCTGGCATGTAGTAGGTACTCAATAAATTAAATAAAAATGAATGTTAAAAACACAACAAACAATAAATGTTGGCGAGAATGTGGAGAAAAGGGAAACCTCATACACTGTTGGTGGGCATGTAAATTGGTGCAGACACTATGGAAAACAGTATGGATGTTCCTCAAAAAAATAAAAATAGAACTACCATATGATTCAGCAATCCCACAATCCTGGGTATATACCCAATGAAAATGAAAATACTAATTTGGAAAGATACATGCACCCCAGTGTCCACAGCAGTATTATTTACAATGGCCAAATATGGAAGCAACCCAAGTGTTCGTCAACAGATGAATGGATAAAGAAGATGTGGCATATATATTTAAAACTCAGCTATTAAAAAAAAGTGAAATTTTGGGCTTCCCTGGTGGCGCAGTGGTTGAGAGTCTGCCTGCCGATGCAGGGGACACGGGTTCGTGCCCCGGTCTGGGAAGATCCCACATGCCGCGGAGCGGCTGAGCCTGCGCGTCCGGAGCCTGTGCTCCGCAACAGTGAGAGGCCCGTGTACCGCAAAAAAAAAGTGAAATTTTAAGCAGAAACTAACACACCATTGTAAAGCAATTATACTCCAATAAAGATGTTTAAAAAAAAAAGTGAAATTTTGCCATTTGCTACAACATGGATGGACCTGGAAGGTATTATGCTTAGTGAAATCAGTCAAAGACAAATATGGTATGTTATTACTTATATGTAGAATCTAAAATATAAAACAAACAAATGAAGATAACAAAACAGAAACAGACTCACAGATATAGAGAACAAACTAGTGGTTACCACGGGGAGATGACTGGGAGGGAGGCAAGATAGGGGTAGGGGGTTAAGAGACACAAACTACTATGTATAAAATGAATAAACAGCAAGGATATATTGTACAGCACAGGGAATATAGACCATATTTTATAATAACTTTAAATGGAGTATAATCTATAAAAATATTGAATCACTATGTTGTCCACCTGCAACTAATATCATATTGTAAGTCAACTGTACTTTAATTTTTAAATAAATAAATAAATAATGTGATTTAGAGAAGAAAAAAAAAGATAGTCCTTGGTTTATGTCCACAGAAATCTAGAGTCTGAATGCTATCAACCAGCTCCCCTTGAATTCACTGAGCCTATTATATACAATGTCCTGGGAGGCAGATGGGGAGAAGCCAGCCAGGAGCTCACAGCCCAGGAGGAACTCATGGAAGGGAAGGGAAG
>NW_020174301.1:1482804-1497413 GCF_003031525.2 Neophocaena asiaeorientalis asiaeorientalis
GGGAGGGGAGGGCAGGGCAGGGAAGGCTAAGAACTCAAATACAAGGCCCTCTGGTAAATGTCCAAGCAGAGTGAGTAGAGTCCCAGGAGCTCAGCGAGGACTGGCTCCGTCCACTTAGGAAGGAGGAGGAAGAGATGCGATTTCAGGGGCTGGGGTTCCGAGAGCTGGGGAGAAAGCGAACGCTCTCTTAGCTCTTTCTGAGAAGGCAAGTGTGGTTAATTCAAGAAAATTCTGTCTGAGGAATATAAACAGCCTAAGAGCCAACTTTGGCTCCAAGCCGTTTGCAATCCAGCTGTGGAGAGGAGTACCAGAAGTGCCCAGCAGAGCACTGGAGGGATGCAGTGCAGGGAACGGCTTCGGAACTTAGTTTGGGGTCAGGCAAGCCTAGGTCTGCGTCCCACTTCTGCCACTGACCGCCGTGCCTCAGCTTCCTTATGAGGATTTTACCTCCTTCACCAGGTTGTTGTGAGGCTTAAAGGAAGATAATAAATCTGAAGTGCTCAGCAGAGAGCCCTGCGCACAGTTTAAATGCTCAGGAAAAGGCAGCCATTATTATTAAAATAAGTAGGTTGTTCACTGGGCGGGAATCTCTTAGTGTTTTTGAGATTCCAGGGGTGAGAGGGCAGGTTAGTGTACCTAGAGATGAATGTCTGGGTCATATATAATCCACCAACCTGTGTTTCTCCCGGTGGGGTGCCCGGCAGGCCACCCCAAGAGACCCGTGAGGCAAAGGGTCTGTGGCAGGATCCAGAAATCGGAAGTTTAACAACCCCGCCTCCCCACCCAGTGACGTCAGGCCACTCAAGGCCAAGAACCATTGCTTCAGCAGAGCCACGCTCGGGACAGACTCCCCTGGTTTTTGCCTTTCAAAGCAGTGTTTGGATGACTTTCTCATGGAAGCTGAGTGCCTTAACCCTGCCTTCAGTTTCCCAGAGCTGGGGCCTTCCATGTGCAGTCAGAGACACACCTGGTTTGTGGATCTCTGAGGGCTGGGACTCAAGGAGACCTTCTGAATAAGGATGCGGTTCAGAAATCTACAGAGACTTGAGCTGCGGGGAACACCAGCTCACTCTGCCTTCTGTTTGGGGCCCCTCCATAATTCTACCTCCTGAGCTCCTTTGCAACCTATCCCTGTGACCCCTAAACCGTTCCTTGTTTAATTTTTCTCCGTGGCATTTATGACTATTCCACAGGCGGCTAGTCTCACTCATTGTGTTTAGTGTCTATCTACCTCCATTAGAATGTAAGCTCTCTGATTATAAGCTTTTGTTTGTTTATTGGCTGTTTTGTTCTGTTTTGGTCTTCTTTGTCCACGCTGTATCCTTGGGCTTGGAACTGCTGGCTGGCACACCACAGGCCCTCAATAAATATTCATTGAATGAGCGAATGAGTTGGACAGCTCTAATTCCTTCCTGCCCCAGAAGCTCCCAGTTCAAGAGACAGTACAAACCTGTGTCCCTTCTCCAGCCTTGTCACCAGCTAATCCTTGGGGCAGTGTTGGGGGTCGGGTGGCCTCTATTCTGGGCCTTTAAAACTTTTCCCCTCTCCCACGCCAGTGTTTTCTTTAATTGACCCTCTTGTGAGAATAGAGAACATCGCATGGGGCAGGGGCTTTCAGAGCTGGCTAGTTAACAGGCAGTCATTCCCTTTTCTGTCTTCCTCTCTCACATTCCTTTTTATGGGGCTGAGTGTATCACAGGAAGGCATGTGCAGCCTCAAGATACCCCTGTCCTATGTTTACATATATTACCAAAGAAATATTTACATACATGTTATTTTTAGTTATACAAGTAATAATAACAGCTGAACTTCACAGAGTGTTTACTGAGTGCCAGGCATTGTGCTAAGCATATGCATCTCCTTGTTTAACCCTCTAAACAACCCCATGAGGTCAGTTGTGTTATTACTGTCATCCCACTTCACAGATGGGCTGCAAGAGCTTCAGTGTCTGATCCAGAGACACATATCTGAGTTTGAAGGCAAACAAGATGGTCTGACTCCAACATACCTCTCATTCCTAACAGCCACAATGACTGCCTCTCTCAGAAGGTGTGCTCAGGGCTTCCCTGGTGGCACAGTTCCCTGCTGATGCAGGGAACGCGGGTTCGTGCCCCGGTCCGGGAAGATCCCACATGCCGCGGAGCGGCTGGGCCTGTGAGCCATGGCCGCTGAGCCTGTGCGTCCGGAGCCTGTGCTCCGCAACGGGAGAGGCCACAACAGTGAGAGGCCCGCGTACCGCAAAAAAAAAAAAAAAAAAGGGGGGCTCATTATCAGAAAGTCAAACAATAAAGAAAGTAAACAGGGGGATTCCCTGGTGGTCCAGTGGTTAAGACTCTGTGCTTCCAGGGCAGGGGGCACGGGTTCGATCCCTGGTCAGGGAACTAAGATCCCGTGTGGCACAGCCAAAAATCTTTTTAAAATAAATTTTTTAAAAAAGGAAGTAAACAGGGGGCGCTCCCCTCAATCCCCCAAAGAGGCTGCTGTTAGCTGATAATGCTTTTATACTAGGGAATTTCTTATACCAGCAGAATATAGGTAAGAATAAGAAGGTCTATATGTCTATAAAAACACACACCCATCTAGTTAAGTGGGTTTTTTCTTTTCCTACAATAGTAGTTCCAGACCTTTTGTTTCACTTAGTTTTTTCACTCTCTAATAGTACATTTTGGACCAGATCTTTGAACTTCAATAAGTGATGCCTCCCCTCTTCGAAGCTGTAGGTTGATGTTCTGGCTGCCGAGGCTAAGGATGAAGTGATGTGATGAAGACAAATCTATGGATGAAGCAAGAGGAGGCACATAACATGCTGGCCAGATCGCAGCTGAGCGAGTTTGGACTCTTACAGGCTTAGGAGCTGCCTTTAGAAAGGGGGGCTTGTTTGTTGTTGTTCTTGCTTTTTAGCTTAGGTAGTTCAGGGTACCATCCTGTTGGCTGAGAAATGAATAGGCTTCCCTGCCTGTATCAGAGGATCTCAAAGCCAAGCTGTCCTGGGCAGCCCCAGGTAACCTCTTGGAGACTGGGCTCAAGGGAGCCGAGGGGCTTCCATTCTAAGGATCCTTAAGTATTACGCCCATAACTCATCACTCAGCTTCCAGGCATAGCTACTGTGCTAGCCACCAAACTCCTGGCAGTAGTTCATTTAATCTGCAAAACCCTACCAGGTATTTCACTGCCCCCACCTTACAAATGAGAAACTAGGGCTTCCCTGGTGGCGCAGTGGTTGAGAGTCCACCTGCCGATGCAGGGGACACGGGTTCGTGCCCCGGTCCGGGAAGATCCCACATGCCGGGGAGCAGCTGGGCCCGTGAGCCATGGCCGCTGAGCCTGCCCGTCCAGAGCCTGTGCTCCGCAACGGGAGAGGCCACGACAGTGAGAGGCCCGCGTACAGCAAAAAATAAAAAATAAAATAAAAAAACAGAAACTGATACTCAGAGAAGTTAATAACGTACCCAGGATCGCACAGCGAGTAAGAGGCAGTGCTGTGTCTTTCTCACTAAGGCCTCAAAGAATCGCAGCAGAAGGTTGGAGATGATTGAAATCTCCTAACTCTGGCCCCTCCTTCCTTATAAATGAAGCACACAGCCCAGGGCCCTAACAAAGTTGGCTGCAGGCCACACAGCAGGTGTAAGGAACTGACTGAGGTTCCGGTTTTTCAGACTCTATTTGTTATAAAAGACCTCCAGGGAAGTTGGTAGAACTGAATGGAGTAGAGTCAGTTCTGCATCCTGGTAGCCCAGAGGCATTGGAGTAACTGACTTCCTGAAGAGGATTTGCCCACAGCAAAACAAAATTAAGCCGTGTGTCAATATGAAGCCAGGGCAGGAGGGATCGTAATCTATAACTTCCTCCAAAGAGAAAAGTCCTACACCTGCCAAGGGGGGTCAGCTGATAGAGCTGCTCCGAGGGGGAGTATGGGGTGTGGGGATGTTATTACTGGAAACCTAAGACACCAGAAACTCATCCTTCAAATAGACCCACTCACTCCAGCTGGCCATTTTTACCAACAGGGACCATCCTTGAATCTGGAGCCCCTAATTAAATCCCTCCACCCCAATCTGCCAAAACCACACGTATAGCCACCTAGAAGTACTTCTCCCCCCAGTTTATTCTTTTCTGTTAAAAGCAAACAAAACGCTCTGCCCAAAGAGGTGTAGACTAGGATGTCCTTCCATAGGAGATCCAGATAAATAAATTATGCCAAATCCGTACCATGGAATGCTCTGAGCCACCCCCCCCAAAAGAATAAAGGGCATCTGGAAGATAAGAGCACTGAGACTTACTAGTAAATGGAAAAAACCAAGTTGCAGAATGATAAGCAGAATACATAACTGAAAATATACAAAAAGAGTATCACAACTTCATAAGGAAAAATTTGGAAAATACAGAAAAGTAGGGGGGATCACACCCCCCTGCACAGACCTCCCACCCTGAAAAAAAGAACCCTTGTTAATATTTGATATATTTCTCTCAGGTCTCCTGGCTAGAAGTGGTCGCGTCACATCAGGTGGTGGTCAGCACACACTGGAGTGTGACCAGAGCTCAAATCCCAACTCTTCCACCCCTACCTGGGAGAGCCTCACTCTGCGTGCGAATCTGTTCTGTGGAAGTCATTCCACCTTTTGGGATGGTTGTATTGATTAAATGAGGCCAAATATGTAAAGCACTGAGTGCCTAGCAAACAGCACTCAAAACATGCAGCTGTCATTGTTATTTGTAACCTGCCATTTCCCTCAATATTTTAACATAATTGATTTTGAACATTATTCAGAATCTTTGAAAACGTCACACGTGATGGCTGCTGAATGTACCGATTTCTTCACCATTCTCTTATGAGAAATGTTTTGGCTGCTTCCATTTTTACCTTCGTATAAATAGCTCTGTGATGAACACTATTGTGAATAGAGCTTTACGTCCCCCATGTTTTGAAGATTTTCCTTAAGATCATTTCCCAGAAGTGGAATTACTAGGCCAAAGGGTAATCACCATTTTCAGCCTTCATCTGCACAAGGCCTGATTGCACAAATTGGGCCTTATTTCCTAGACCTAAACTCCCCCACCTCCTTACCATCCCCAGAGCCTCCCTGCCCCCCACCAGGATGGCCTTCTGCTCCCCGGAGAGGACGCCTGGCTGCCGCCACCTCCCTTGCCTCCTTCAGTGGCCGAGCTTCTCCCCTCTGCCCATGTAAATCCTCCCTGCTTTCAGTTCTTATACCTCTCCCTGGCCCACCCTGACTGCTGGGCCCTCGACCATCTCCCCTTCCTCTGGGTTTCCCAGCCCCTTGAATCTATAACCAAGTCCAGCCTGACTCATGGACACTCCTTCCCTTTCTAGATTCAGATCTGAGTCCATAACACCCAGACAGTAAGCTCCTGAGGTCAGGAATGAAGCCCTGGGCTCTTCTTCCTTCCCCTCTCAGCCCTGGAGTGAGCAAGTGCTAGGATTCGAGTTCCCATTGGGCAAGATGTCTTCCTAGGGTCAGCTGTGGTCCAGGCTAGGCACTATGGCTGCAGGGACCTTAGGTGCTGGCTCCTCGCTCGGGGCGGGGAGAGGGAAACATAAATAATCGAGTGTAACCATGAAGGACAGGGGTTTTGATACAAGTTCATAACAGAGGAGAGAGAAGGGAGGGTGTCAGCTCAACCTGGTGGGCTCTGCTCAGGCTGTGAACCTTGTTGGATGTCTTGCCGTGTGACCCTGAACAAGTCATTTAACCTCTCTGAACCTGGATGCCCCCTTCTGTACCAGGCTCTCTTCACTGGGATGTAGTGAGGTTAAATCAGTTATTCAGGTGAACTTGCTTAGCCAGAGGTATGCAGCAGGTGCTCAATAAATGTTTGCTCCTGGTGAGGGCTCAATACAGACTTGTAGATTAACAAAGGGGCTGCACTAGCAGGGTGCCTGCAGCCATGGGACTCAAGCATCTCAGCAGGCCTGTTCTTCTCGCTTGGGGACTAGGTTGCTGGATGCCTATTTCTTCCACTGACGGGCGAGTTTCTTGCAGGTTCTGGCCACCTGGGTCTCCACACCAGAGTCTGGAGGGGTATGTGGAAAGGCTGGAATCATGCTTACAAAGAGTTTACTCGTGAATCACCTTTGCCTCCAGTGCAGTGCAGCAGTGGGATGGAATGTTGAAATGCCTCCTTTTACATCCATTTTCTGAACTCGTGGCAAGCCTGCTCCCATCCCGGCTGCAAATCCTCCCCTCTAGCAGGCAGAACCTTGCATGAGGCCCAAGGAACAGAGGCTTCCGGGAGTGATGTCACTCAGAGCTCAAGGAACACCAAGGGCACCAAACTGGGCTCTCCAGTTATTCATCCTCCCTGCAGTCAAGGCGGGCTCTGAGCAGGCCCATCCCTGCAACAGATGTGGCTCAAGGTTATGGCCAAGGTCAGGCCTGTTATGTGTCCTTTAGTGGTGGGGGTGGTGCAGAGATCACTGGCCTCAAGTTTGGATTTAAAGCTGAGAGAATCCGTAGACACCATCTAATTCAACCACCCTCCCCTTTGTAGAGGGGGAAACTGAGGCTCAGAAAGGTCAAGAGATCTGGCCAAACTCACACAGCTATGGCATGGGTTATAAAGCTAGGACTTGCTCTTTCCAAACCCCCCAGTTACAAGAATTCTCATCAACCTCTGCTCTATCTGGGGTTACCTCTCAACCCACCCTTACCCCCATATACACCAATCACTATAATACTGATAATAGTGGTACCATCTATTGGATAAGCTCCTGAAGGAAGCACGGGGCTAAATGTTTAGGATGTATTGTCTAATTTAAGCCTTTCAACACCTCTAGGAGTTAAGTAAAATAACTCCTTGCTAGTCCAAGTGTGGTCTGTGGCCAGCAGCAACAGTATCACCTGGAAGTTGGTTGGAAATGTAGACTCTCCAGCCCCAGGAGGAGGATCTGCATTTCAGCAGGCTTCCAGGTGATCTTAGGCACAATCAAGTTTGAGAAGCACCGCCAAAACTCTTCCCACTTTAAAGACAGGAAACGAAGCATGGAGCCGGAGAGTGACTCCCACAGTGTCCCACAGCAGGTCAGGGACGGAGCCCTGGCTGGTGGAACCTTGGGCAGTGCCCTGGCTCTGAAGTCTTGAGGTTTAGGAATGTTTTCCCACTAGTTCTAGGCCAGAGGAGGTAGGATTCCAGACCCCACCTTCCCCAGGAGCAAGGAAGTTACTGATAAAAGGAATATCCCAAGCATTTTACAAGGTACGTTCAAGTATATTATTTTGTTTTTACTTTACAACTTGTTAATTATCCCAACTTTACTAAGAAGAAACTGTCCCTTGGAAGAGTCTAAGCCATTTGTACAAGACTGCACTGCTGGCCACTTCCAGAGTCTGGGCCCGACGCTTGTCTCCTTTACTCCAGAACCCAGTCACTGTTTCTCCAAGCACAGAGTGGCATCCCAGTGGCAGGAGAAGTGACTGTAGGTGCAGTACAGACGAAAGTCTCCTATTTGAATTGCCATATATTTTAATTTCTACTACAAAAAAACACAATTAGGTTATTAAACCTCAGAGACTACTGTTTAAGACAAAATATGGGTTGGTTTTTTTGTTTGTTTGTTTAATGAGTCTCCGAAAAATCAATTTCAGGAATGATAGAGGAGGTGGTACTCAGATATTGCAAAGTCCATGAAGGTGGTAAAAGACTGGAGTGTGGGAAACAGCTCCAGGCACCACACAGCGGGGGTGGGGGGAAGTGGGGAGAGGAAAACCAGCAGCCAGAGAGATCTCTACTCAGAGACTATAGATTTTTCACGTATAGGTGGTTTTCTCCCCATGGCCTTCCCATCCTCATTGCCCCCAGAGTCTTAGTATGGAGCAAATACGATGCTCACTTAAGGGCACACACTCCCTATTTTTTTAAAAAAGACCAAGTTTTACCAGCCATTTATCTTTCTAGCCAGAATCTCTATGGTGAAGCTGGAGGGACCACAAACTTGCTCCTTCTAACATCCTCCCACACCCAGCCCACTTCCTGTAGCTTTCAAGGATGCCCCATGCCCATCCAGGCCAGACTTGAAATGCTGCAGAGGGTAGGCTAGGAGTGGGGGGTAAAAATCCCCCTCGCATCCTTCAGAAATAGTCTGTGGCTCCCCAGTGGAGGGGAAGAACTGCATCTTTGCTTTCAAGTGTTTGCTCTCTTCCATATTTTCCTTACTCTAACCATGTCCAGGGCCCTTAACAGCCACTGTTTTTTGGTCAGACCTTTGAACTTTGAGTAAATGGACATTCTTTGCTGCACCTCCGTTTCATTCAGGGATCACAAGTAAAGAGTTCTGGCAAATAAACAAAAATCTTCTAGGAATTCAGAAAACAGTTATAGTAAGGAACAAGGACTGTTATCTTAGAAAAGATAAGGTGGGAAAGGGACAAGATGACCATCTTCAAATATTTCAAAGAAGGTCTAGGTTTAGACAGTATTTCTCCAGACCTGGAAGCAAAGAGTGAATAATACAGGGAAGCCAGCTTCAGCTCTTTGTCCTTGGTCAACTGTAAGATGGGGGCAATAGTGCTTACATCACAGGGAGGTTGTGAGGATTAAGTGAAGGGCTCAGGACATACCTGCCATCTCATAAAAATCCCAGAATATGCTTGTTTCCTTTTTTGGCCTCATTCAAAAATGCCTCATGAGGCAGTAAGCTCCCTCCCTGGAAAATTTCAAAATAGAATTACAATTCCTTACTGCCAAGATTCTGTGCTTCCGTGCTGCCTGTGACTTTTCATAAAGAAAAATACTGGCTCACACGGAGCCCTCACCATGCTCCAGGCAGGCAGAGAAGCGCTTTTTGTAGGTACTTCATTTAATCTTCTCATCAGCCCTATGAGGTAGGTACTATTATTATCTCTCCCCGCCCCTGCCCCGTTTTTCTTTCAGATGAGACAACTGTGGCTTCGAGAGGTGAAGTAACTTGTCCAAGGTCACACAATCAGTAGTAAGTGGCAAACCAGGGACTTAAACGTCACACTCCAAAGTCCTTGCTCTTACAACTGGAGGGGTTATTTATCAAAGCTAAACCCCTCTCCCAGACTCGCCTGCTCTAATGCTCCAGGCTTTATTGATCTGTCTTCTGTAAAGTTTCTTCAGGTCTCAATATCAAAACCACCTAACTTAGCACTTATTATCGTGTGAATGGCTTCTTGTCCTTCCTAGTTTACTGTAAGTGGGTCTGGGGATTTTCACTCTTTAAATATCCTTTTGTACTCAGTAAGCCTTCAGAACAAGTTCACAGGCTTCTAGTAATTCTTTCTTTCACTGACAGCTGAATTAGACAGCAAGTAACTCCTTCTTCCCTGTCATGCCTACCCCCGTCTTTTTTTTCCTGTGCCATTAGAAAAGTCTTTTCTTGGCTGGAAAAAATACTACAGTCTGTTCAACTAGTTAACGTTTATTGAGTTCTTAATATGCACCAGGCACTGTTCTAAGTACCTTTCGTGGATTAACCCACTGAATCCTGATAGTAACCTATGAGCTAAGTCCTATTTTCACTCCCATTTTACAGAAGAGAAAACTGATGTACCAGTGCATCAGGATTTGACTGAGTAAATGCTTTGCTGATGGATATTATCAATAGCAGCAACAACCATACAAATACCTTATGCTGCGTCAGGCTATAGCTTTATGTATGTTATGTCACTGTCACTCACCATTAGCAGATAGGCGCTAACGTCCCTATTTTATAGAAGAGGAAACCATGACAGGAAAACAAAAGGGTGAGTGATTCTCAACAGTCACACAGCAAGTGCTGCCTGTACCCTTGAGTGAACATTGTATTCACTCCACTCTAAGATCCTGGGGGTAAGGGAGATGGGAGGGCCATGGGGAGAAAAACACCTACACACACAAAAAGCATTCTACAAATATTAGGGAAACAACAGAAGCCGGTCACAGCAGAGGCTGGACAGGAATCCAGATCTTTGACTCCTAGTCCAGTGCTCTTTCCTTTGACCAAGATGGTGGGAAGCAAGTCTTGGGTCCAGACCCAACAGCAGTCTTGATTGGGGATGTTAACACCAAAGAAAGTAGTGCTCTTGAAAAAACAACGAGCATGCGTGCTACTTTCATGATGAGAAAAAAGTAAATGAAGAGAGCTGGCAAAATGCATCGTCTGAGGGCTGGAGCTGCTAGAGGACCCTTGGGTTGGCTTCGGGGTGGCACTCTGGGGCACCCTCTGATCCATCCCCACAGGCCACCTGGCCCCACTTTTTGGGCAGAGGAAGGAAGCAGGGACCATCACAGGAGTTCCCAGGTCCGTGAAACTCCCTGACATTGGAAGCTGAAAGCTGTGTGTGCACTTTTCCAAAGAACGGGCCCACACTTTTTTAAAAGGGGCACTATGACCCTTCAAAGGGTAAGAACACCAGATCGCAGCGATGAACCGGGACCTGAGGACTAAGATGACCGGTCAAGGAGGGTCAAGAAACATAAAAATCTCCTTACCCGACTGAGTAGAACTGGCAGGGGAGAGCGAATGACAAATAGAACAAGGTCTTGCCTCATACGCTCATGTTAATTTAAATTCTGCTTTCTTCCCTGAACCCCCCTCACTCCCATTCCAAAGCAGTGGGCAGGGGGTGGGGCGGGGTGGAGAAAGGCATGATTATTTAAACAGTTCCAGTCTCAGACACACTCCTCCTCCTCCTAGGCCTGTGGCCTATGAATTCTAGTTCCTGATCCTAGGGCCTGTGCGTCCACAGCTTCCTATCTTGCCTCCTGACCCAGGGTCTAAGGCCCTGATTTATGCTGTGGCCAACTTTTCCCCTGCGTGCCTCCTAAAAAGCCTGCTGCTTTCAAGCCTCAGCAAGCACTGGATTCCATTCCACCAACATTGCCTGAGCTCCTACCATGTGCTGGGTGTTATGACTGGGTCACAGATGGTGGGATAAGTCCTGAGTATGGCCTGGGAGCCTTCAAACTAATGGCAGGACAGATAACACTCTGTTGGGGGAGGGGGAAACTGCACGATGTGAGAACACCCAGGAGGGAGACTGATTAACAGGCTGGGGGATTAAGGGGGGCCTTCTTGGAGGTGCAACGGTAGCTCTGGAGCTGGTGTGTGAAGGGAGGGAAGGATTCCTAACAAAGGAATGGGGGAGGTGCTCAAGTCCTGTAGAAAAGTGTGGAGGCAGCAAAATACTGGGCAAGTTTAGGAAATAGGTAGTTTTGTGTGACTGGAGCCTGGGGCTGGGGGAAGGGGGAAGGGGGAAGGAAGGAGACAAATGAGGCTGGAGGTGGGTTACGGCCAACTGGCTAGAACAAGGACCTTGATGTTCCACTAATGAATTTGGATTTTATCAGACAGTGCATAGGTGCCACTGAGGGTTTTCGAGCAGAGCAGGTGGGCTCTGTGCTCTGATCTAAGCTTAAGAAGATCACGTTGCAGAAGACAAGAGAGAAAGGAGAGGGCTTGGCAATTGGGAGGCAGGATGCTACTGTAGGGTCCAGTGCAGGGGATAATGGGCCCTTTAACTACAGCTATGGCTAGCACGGGATACATAATTTGCGGGGCCCAGTGCAACAGGAAAATTCAGGGTCCCTTGTCCAAAAATTATCAAGAATTTCAAGAGAGTGACAGCAGAGCATCAAACCAAGCATCATGCCCTTCTAAGGATGGCCTTGTGCAGCTACACAGGTCACACACCCAGGAAGCTGGCCCTGGCCATGGGACTAGAAAGGGCAGGTTAGGAATGAGATCTGGAAGGCAGAGTCTTTGGAAGCCAGGGACTTAGTGATCTGTTGGGGTGGGTAGTGACAGAGCAATCCACTGATGGATGACCTTCCTGCACTGTTTGCCAGGCCACCTTTCCACCACCCCCTTGGGTGGCCCAGGATCCACTCCTACTTATAAATAAGTCTAAACTTCACCCCCGACCCCTCTCCTGCTACACACCTGGACCTGTTCCTGTAGGGTCCCTATCTAAAGGTGTCACCATTTACTCAGTCACCCTCTACTCCTCTCTCCCGCCATCCCATCCCTTCCAGCAATTTACTTCCTAAATGTCTCTCCCATCTGTGTGGCCTCTTCAATTGCTGCTATCACTGCCAAGTTCCGGCAGGCCCTTATCAGCTCAGGCCTGGATTACCCACAAAAGCCGCCTATCTGTCTCCCTGACGCCGGTCTGGACCCCATCTCCACTTGCAAATAAAACATCCATCCTCCACAGTGCCACCTCAGTGAGGTCCCCAAATGCTCACCTGACCAAGTCACTGAGTAACACCCTCATCGGTGGCTGCTCCAGCCAAACGATAAGATCCAAATGCCTTAAATGGCACACAAGTCCCTCTGTCACATGAGCCTGCTTAACTTTCTAAGAAATGCCAGAAATGCCTTAGTCTCCCACGTACCTCCAGCACATACCTTGCTGGGTCCTTGGTTTTTTTCCCTTTACCACAAGCAGTTTTCTCTGCCTGGAATGTCCTCCACTCTCCCACTCCATGGCCTGGCTCACCTGGATTCTCTCTCGTTAAGCTCACCTCAGCTCTCCTCTGCGCTGGGTGGCCTTCTCCAGGGCCACATCCCTACCCCACCTCGCACACCGTGGATGCTCTTCCACACTGACTACAGGACCTTAGGCCTGTGGCGACTTCCCTGGTGGTCAAGTGGTTAAGACTCCACGCTTCCACTGCAGGGGTTCGATCCCTGGTCCCCTGGTCGGGGAACTAAGATCCCACACGCCACGGTGCAGCAAATTAATTAACTAATTAATTAAAAAAAAAAAGAGGCCTGTGGGCTGGACCAAGCGTCGTCTCCTAGCTGGGGGCAGCTGGAGCAGAGTGAGGACTGCTCACTTTGGTGTCAAGCAACCAATACACAGCCTGGCCATGTCGGTGTAGGTTGAAACGTCTGAGGCTGGGTGATTCCGGTGACACTAGAGGAGGAGCAGATTGCAGGGAAGGCTGGCACGTATAATCCCAAAGAGAAAGAAACACCACCCCCACCCCGCCCCGGCATCACATCTTCATTGGGATTCCACTGGCAGGCTGAGGACAGCGCCTCTGACTCAAGGCATCTGAGACCCAGAGGCAATGGCCACAGCTGGCTGTTGTCTGGTTTGACTGCGTTTGATTTCAGAATTGGACTTCTGCTTCCTTCTAAAAACCTCACTCCCTTCTGTCGGTAGTAAACAAGCCCCACCCTAGTGGAGGCAGGCTGTTTTCCATCAGGCAGTCCCCTCCTGCCTCAGGCTCACAATAAAATGGTTTGTCCTGAGTTTGGGGGTAGAAGCATGTCCCTGCAGCTACCAGGGCACAAAGCTGACCCTCAGTAAATACTTGCTGAATGGGTGAATCGTGTCCAGTTCCCCAAGATTGGGGATGGGAAGCCTGAAGCTGCTGGGACTGGCGGGTGCAGACAGCCTGGGATTATACTTGAGCCACAGATAATCCCCCAAATCCAGAAGCCACCTGTACGGTTGGCTGGGCTGAGCTCCATCAACGGTGCGTGTTGATGCTGCAGCTGATTTCAGGACAGATTTTTCTGGGGCTCAGAAAACGGTTCCTCAAAAAACAATTATTCTAATTTTTACTGGGAGTGTGACAAAGAAAACAACCATCAATCCTTTGAGGGCAGAACCCATTTGGGGAGATTAGTTGCTGGCTCTTCTCTCTCCACTTTTACTTTGAGGTGCTTTTATTATGGAAAATTTCAAAATATAAAGAAAAGTAGAGAAAACAGTATAATGAACCTCCAGGTACCCGTCACCAAGCTTCAACCATACCAACACAAGCCCAATCTTGAGTCGATAACCCAGCCTTCGAAGCAAATTCCAGCTATCATCTCATTTCCCGCGTAAAGACGGGTAAGGATCGAAATCTACGTCAGATCCATCTGGGGGCTCTGGCCGAGGGCGCCCCTAGCTCTGCCTACCGCAGTACCTGGCCCGGCCCCCAGTGGGTTCTGAACCTACGTCTATGAAACTTTAAACCCATGTCACGACGCCAGCTCCGCCTCCCCCGCTTCCTCCTCTTCCCGCACAGCGTGGGTCACCTCGGCCTCGTAGCGTTCCTGACACCCCACCAGCAGTCCCCGGTGATGCGCAAGTGAGTGTCTCCGCGCAGCGCCACAGAAGGCACGGCAAGTTGCCTGCCACTTCCTCTTTCTCAGGCTGACTAACGCTCGGCGCCCGCCCAGCACGTCCGGCTCCCGGGGGGCGTGGCCACAGCCCGAAGGGGCGGGGAAATACCCTTATTCGGCCTTATATGGGCAGCCACGTCACAGGCTGTACACCCATTCACATAAAACGCTGAGCTGCCGGCGGAATCCCCGGCTTCTGGGGCGGCGAGTGGCCGGGCCGGGAGCCGAGCGTGCAGGGCGGGAAAGAAGAGTTGAGCGGTCGCTCCGGCGCCGGGCTCGGTCGGCCGGCCGCAGCCCCGCGGGTCGCCCTCCCGGGCCTCGCCGGCGGGCACCCTGGCTGTGGGCACCTGCGGGGCGCACTGCGCGGGGCCGCTGGGCGGCGGCGGCATGAAGGTCACGTCGCTCGACGGGCGCCAGCTGCGCAAGATGCTCCGCAAGGAGGCTGCGGCGCGCTGTGTGGTGCTCGACTGCCGGCCCTACCTGGCCTTCGCCGCCTCGAGCGTGCGCGGCTCGCTCAACGTCA
>NW_020174301.1:1497682-1506541 GCF_003031525.2 Neophocaena asiaeorientalis asiaeorientalis
CGCTGCTCGCCTGCCTGCCCGCCGGCCCGCGGGTCTACTTCCTCAAAGGTGAGCGCGTCGGGGACGCCGGTCCCCTGTCACCGTCCGCGCCGGGACGGCCCCGGGCTCTGGGGTCCCCTGCTGGCGCCAGGCGCCTTCCTTGACGCTAGAACCCGAGCAGTTCTCCGCTGGCGGGAGTCTGCACCTTGGGGCTTGACGTGCGCTAGGGAGGGCACTGCCAGTGTCAGCGCTCACAGCTTCCCCACTCGAGTTCCTCGAAAGCGCTTGACGATCGGCCTTTAGGCCCGGGTGGGTGGGATGGGGTTGCTTACGCAGCCGGGGTCGCTGCTTCTCAGCTGGGGGTCGGTCGCCTAGTGCTGGGCGCGGGCCGGCTTTCCTGGCGCTGGCTTCACCGCTCTCGCTGGGGCCTGCGCTCTGGAGCCGTCCTGATGGACAGATCTGGAGGGATCAGCAGGTCGCAACACCCTCACCCCCGAAGTGTGGCGCCGCGGTGTCCCCTTTCCTCCCTCCTGCACGATTAACGTATGTTAGGCTGTGTCTTCTTCGACCCCTCTTGCCTTTTTGACCCTGGCGAGTCCCTCTCCTCCCCTCCCCTTCCTTTCCATTTCATTTTATTGCTTTTTATTGTTCCTTGGCTTCCCCTTCTCCCCTCCCAGGCCTTTCTCTCGCTCCGTTTGGAGCTGACACCCTTTTCACCTCCTCTCCGCCACCCCGGGATCATCTATACTGGTCGTGGGCCAAACCCGGCGGGCCTAACGCTGTCTGCCAGGGGTGGGAGGCAGGCTGGCCAGCGAGCCAGGACACATGAGAGGTGCCACAGGGTGGCTGTGAAGGGGATTGCGTCGCATTTGGTTTGAGATCCCCAGAAGCTGCTTCACCAGTCTGCCCATTCCACCTGCTGGGGGAGATGACGTTGGTGGTGGGTGGGTGATTTACTCTCAGACTCCAGAATATTGATTTCTGTGTCACTTCCTATAACTGCTGCCGCCTTGTATTTGAGTCCTTTGTAACCTCAAATGTATTGAAGGCATAGCCTGTAGGGCAGACATGAGGACTCAGCCTAGGCTGCGCCGGCCAGACTCTGACGGGGACACGTGGAGATGTAACACTGATGTGGTTCAGAGCTCAGGTGCAGTGAGCTGAGAGAGTGAGAGCGCTGTCTTAAAACCGTGCGACTTGTGGAGTTTTACACATTCCAGGCCAGGAGATTCCAGAGGCACACGGGCAGCTCCCACCTCTGTTCGCACCTCTTACAGACGGTCCCCTGTTGATTCCTGTTAGGGAAACAACAGAGGCATAAGATGATGATATTTCTCTTTTACCCAGCCTCAGCCCCCAGGAGGTGGAGAGTGCCCTCCAAGCTCTGCAGAGGTTTTTCACACATAGTCCCTGATTTCTTTTTGATATGCTTTTTGTCTCCACTTCTTAGCAGTGAGTACAGAAGAAGCTTCTGCCTCTCCAGTAGCACGAAAGATACAGTCCAGGAAACCCTTCCGGGTCCTACCTCTGCTCCCTACCCCTCTGCAGGGGGCCATGCTAGCAGTTTGGAAGTTATTGCCACAGGAAGTAGGCAGCTCTGTAGACTCACATCTCAGAAAAATTAATGTTTAAAAAAAATGTTTTAATATAAGTAACATACAGCACAAAGGCTATACAATGAAAAGTGGATCTTCTGCACCCCCTAGAACTCAGTTCTACTCCCCAGAGACAACAGTCAACTATTTCTTGTTCATCTTTAGATAAATTAATTTTCCATGAGTGAAAATAGAATGATTTTGTATATTTCCTGTTCCTGCCTCTTTCATCTAACTAGATTTTGAGAGATTTGTCCATATCAGAGCATACGTGTCCTATTCACTTTTTAAACCCATCCCCTGGTGATAACCAGTAAGTAGGTTGCTTCCAGCCTTAGTATTTGAAGCAGTGTGGGAGAGTATACCTTTGTCCAAATGCTTTTGCATGTGCACTATCTTTCAGTAAAATTATGAGAATTGCCACGTCGAAAGTTATGTCCGTTTTAAATTTCAGTAGAAATTGCTTAATACTTACCCTTATAACAGTACTAAACTTTAAGTTGTTGCCAAAGAAAATTTTTTCTTTACCTATCTCACATCCAGATAAGAGTTCAGGTTTTTAATCTAGTGACATCCCAGATCGTGGGGCAAACCATTTTTTTTTTGGCCACGCAGCATGTGGAATCTAAGTTCCCCAACCAAGGATCAAACCCACGCCCCCTGCACTGGAAGCACGGAGTCTTAACCACAGGACTGCCAGGGAAGTCCTGCAATGCCTTTTACACTTCCCTCAATGCCCACCCCTCCCAAAAAAACCCACTAAAATGAGATGACCGAACGGCATTGTCAGTGCGTATTTATATATAGTGTCCGTGTGCTTTCTCTGCTCAGCTCCCCTGGTAATGTAGTGGTGATCAAAAACAGAATCACTCTGAAGAGGAGTGAAGCTGCCAAAAGAATTGCCACGGCTCTTGGAGTTCAAGTGAGGCACCAGAGAGGAATGTTCTGTCTCTCCACGCCTCTGATGGGAGTGGGTGAAAGACAGACCGTCTAATCTATAGGACTCCTGACCCCAGCTGGAAGAGGCAGGACCCTGTTTATCTGTCCCTCAACTACACTGAGACTTTGTCTGCCTGCCTTATTTTGTCAACAGGCAGGCAGGACCCAGTCCACACCTGCACCTCCTGTCTGTCCTCCTAACAGCCAACTCTTTTTATTATTATTATTATTTTAATTTATTTTATTTTTGGCTGCGTTGGGTCTTCATGGCTGCCCGCGGGCTTTCTAGTTGCAGCGAGCGAGGGCTACTCTTCGTTACGGTGCACGGGCTTCTCATTGTGGTGGCTTCTCATTGCAGAGCACGGGCTCTAGGCACACGGGCTTCAGTAGTTGTGGCACGCAGGCTCAGTAGTTGTGGCTCAATGAACTCTAGAGTGCAGGCTCAGTCGTTGTGGCACACGGGCTTAGTTGCTCCAGGGCATGTGGGATCTTCCCATACCAGGGCTCGAACCCGTGTCGCCTGCATTGGCAGGCGGATTCTTAACCACTGTACCACCAGGGAAGCCCAACAGCCAACTCTTAAGTGATCTGTTTAAAGCCAAGAGATGGGGTGGCCCGAAGGCTTCTCTTTCCCAAGCTTCATTCTGAAGTTTGAGAGGGCCTGGGCCACTCTTACTTCAGATTCCCATCCCCTATCACTCAGTTTGTCTCCTGGGACTCAAAATGTTGAGGCCCAGGCACAGGAAGTGATTTGCTAACTAGGGACACCTCTTTGGAGGAAGCTGAGGGTCAGTGTAAGTGTGGTTTCTTTCTGCCTTCTGGGAGGGAAGGGGGTGGGGGCAATGGTGGGGAGGGAGGGAAAACTAAGCCACAGACACCTTCAAACTTTCCACCTCCGCCTCCCTCCAGCATGGCCTGTCATCATGACCGGGAACGTGGTCATTGTGGAGGTCCAGAAGCTCATTTGGGAAGGCCCAAGTGGCTATTTGTTGAAGTGACCACAGGGGAGATTTGGGTGTGCTAAATGGGGTTGGGGGCAGTTCCAGCAAGCTGAGAGGAAGGAGTAATAGCTAGATGACTCATTCTAGGAATTGGCTGTAGCTTCTGGGAGAGAGCTGGAGACTGCCGTGTAATCCATTAACCATTTGCCTACTGCAGGGGTTTAAAAAACCACCATGTGCTCCACTGTGGGGCTATTACAACACCAAAAGACAGAAGAAAAAAAAGGGGGGCCTTTTTGAAAAAATACATGGTCTCAGAATGCTTATTTAATTTATGGTTTAGGGAATTCCTAATTCCTGGCAGCACTTTCACTGCCAGGGCCCAGGTTCAATCCCTGGTCAGGGAACTAAGATCCCATAAGCTGGGAATTAGGATCTCACAAGCTGTGCAGCATGGACAAAAAAAAAAAAAAAATTGATGATTTGACCCCCAAGTGAATTCTCTGGGCCAGAAAAAGAAGCAGGTTTTCTGGAGGCTCTTGGAAGTGTCTTAGGTCCCTTTGGATTGGAAGCAAAGTGTTTCCCCACACAAGTCTGGCCTGTGCACCCAGCAGCATTTGGCATTCTAAGGCTTCGAGGCCAGTGTTTCATTTGGTTCTTCCCTACCTCGTGTGTGGGCCTGAGAACTTAGCTACTCAAGTTTCTGTGACTTGGTCAGAGAGTAGTTTTTACCTTAAGTGATCTGCTCCATTTGGAGAAGTTTAAATATAGTTAGGATTTTTATAGAGTCATACCTGCCAGGTATGAGGGTGTGTGTGTGTGTAGCTGGGGAGAAAGTTCAGGAGGGGAGGGTAATAAGATAAAGGGAGAGTAGGTGGTCATCAAGGAGAAAGAAGGAGTTTTTACTTAAGGAGGTAAGAATTAAGTTCAGAAGGCCTCATTGCTCTGGTTTGAAAGGTAATTAACTTGATTGATTACATTGGACCTATGGAGAGGATTGCTAGCGGTGTTCTTAGCACCTTGGCAAAGAGAAAGGGCAGGGCTGTTTTATTGCCCTGAGTTTAAACCTCGTGTTAGCCCCCATTCCCTTATGAATAGAGGAGGTTTTGTCTATAATCCAGTTTAGAGCTAAGGGACTAGGGATGAAACAGACCAGTTTAGGAGTCTCATTCACAAATTAATGAAATTCTGCATAATCACACCTGCATTTTGGATAAATGAGAGAAAATAACTTTTGTTTTCTGGAGGGATTTGGTTAATATTTGGCAGATGTCAGATATATTTCCTTTCACAGTTTAAGCTTCTTCTGATAGGCATAGAAAGTTAATCATTGCCTTTCTGAATTATAGCTTTTTAGGAGAGAGAGAGTGTGTGTATGTATGTGTGTGTGTGTCTGTGGAGCCCGTTTCTATTCTAAAACTATTACTTGTTTTGGCTCAATTTTTTAATATGACCAAAATGTATAGTAGCTGAATATTTTTTTACTATTCCACACTCAGGGTATTGATCAATTCTGGGCATTTTCTGACAGCCTGAGAAAAATCGATGCTTACATCTTTCTTGCTTTTTTTTTTTTCTCTTTTAGGGGGTTATGAGACTTTCCACTCGGAATATCCTGAGTGTTGCGTGGACGTAAAACCCATTTCACCAGAGAAGGTTGAAACCGAGACAGCCCTCATCAGTCAGTGTGGGAAGTCAGTGCTCAACATCAGCTACAGGCCGGCTTACGACCAGGTACACGGTGTGGAAGTACCGTCCCGGCTCCTGGCTCTGTTCCTTGCACAGCACCCTGGCTCTTCCACTCCCTGCTCAGCAACCTTGGTTGGTTCGTTTGCGGATCAGGGAGTTGGCAGAGGCCTCTAGCTTTAGAGAGCCTCTGTTGCTTGCCAACTTGAGTTTCCATCTAAGAGTAAATGGGCTTCCTTCCAGCAAATAAGCTGACAAGAGCAAATGTGCTTCAGGACACACGGTGGCTTCTGGCAAAAAGTGGAAGCGAAATATACATTATTGTTAGCTGGCCTGGGAGGTGCAGAGAAGCTTTGAAATATCGGTTTAGGTTTCCCTGAAGACGTTTCAGAGCTGACTTTCAGGCTTCCTGTGTTGATCTTCTTCGTAACTGTTCATGCTCTGCAGTTTCTGCAAACCAACCCAGTACCTGTAAAGGCGTGTCTTGGTATTTTTAACTGAAGGAGGAAGATTGGGGGAGGTTTGTAGAGAAATTACTATTTGGATGGCTAAGCAGCCTCCCCTAGGGGTTTCTGATGCTTATATTTCCATAAATTCTGAAACCAGAGATCAAGACACACTAGAGGATTTCATGTGTCTACAAACATGTGGGTTTTTTCCCTTCAAAGAACTGTACTTTCTGGCAACTCATTAGAGGAAGAAAAAGTGGACGGCTCAGGCAGGGGTTACCTATACAATGCAGGAGGATGTGGAAAAAGCCAGCAAGGACCCAAATCTGCAGAAAACAGAGATCAAAACCTACCTTCCCATTTTACAGAGGGAAAAACTGTCACAGCTGGTGGGATGATTGATTTTGCCAAGAATCCTGCAGCTGGGTTCATGGCCGCACTAGGCCCAGAACGCCCTTCTCTTAACTCCTTGTTCTGGTTCTTTTCAGGACCCTGTTCTGTTTTCCACATGCCTTCTTTTGGAAGAGGGCCATTCTAGGCATCTGACTTGGTAGGAGGAGCTCTTTGCACAAAATAAGAACATACCCAAATCATAAGAAGGACGATTTCTAGATACTGCGTAAGATGCCAGCTGCCTGCCAAGAGCAGAGCTCTGCCCCTGGGGATAAACTTCCAAATACAGCCAGGTGGCTTTTCCTTGAATGGAAACCTGTTAGCTTGGTGAGGTGCCAGGGTTATTATTTTGTTTGTTTTCTTTTATTAAAATTGCAGTGTATGATGAACCTTGGGCTTTCAAGCCATGGGCATCCGGCTTAGCTGAATTTCTATTTTTGTTTGTTTGTTTGGGTGGTGTTTTCCCCCTCCTTTCTCAGAAAGTGAAAGAGAAACGAGAATTTGCAGGATGTTGTGAAAGCACAGCAGACCTTTGGCCAAGCAAGGACCAGGGAGGCCCTGGTGTGTTTCCACGGTTCATCTGGGGAACCCCCTAGTGCTACTCTTAGTAGCGCTTCTGCCTTGAGAGAAGCCGGGTGAGGTCGTGTTAACCTTTGGGGTTTCTGAAGGCCTTTGGTTTCTTCCTCTTGAGTCTAAAAAGAAGATTCAAAAAAGGAAAGAAACATGGTTTCAGGGGTGTTGGGCTAAGCTCCAGGAGAAATTGAGTAGGATCCCAGGCCTGGTGTGTCAGCATTTTCCAGGCTCTAAAGAGAGGGAGAGATCTATGTAGGTACACCTAAAGTGTTAAGCTCAGGGGCCAGCTGATAAAAATACTGGTTACTATTACTACCTTTTGTAAAATCTCTATAACTTTCTTTCAAGTGGCCAAACTGGCCTTTGCCTTAAACACCTGACTTCTCAGGAAAGAAAAAGCAAACACCCATGCAGGGTAATTTGAGAACTGCCTTCTCCTGGCCCTCGTCCCGTGCCCCTTTCCCTATTGTGGGTCTGGCAGAGAGTTTCCATTCTACTCTTATTCCAGGACAGGAAATGGAAACACAGGAAGCGGATGGATGATATGGGAAAGACTGCCAAAGACACAGCCACTGTCACCCCAGCTCAGTGTTTTCCCTCTAAATCTCCAGGGGCTCCCATTGTTCCAAGTATGGAACAATGGCTTTTCTTGCCACCCTGGAAATGCTGAGGCTGCCAGAGTCTGACTAGCTAGCTGTTCTTTTTAGCTTTTCCTCAGGGTAGATGGTCTCTGGTTCTTTGGGGATCCTTCTTAACTAGAAACCTCAGGTATAGGTGGTCTCCCAAAAGGGTGAAGATGTCCGCGTCTCTTACCAAAACTCAGCCCCACAAGAAGATCAGGCCTGGGACTTCCCTGGCAGTCCAGTGGTTAAGACTCCACGCTTCCATTGCAGGGGGTACGGGTTTGATCCCTGGTTGGGGAACTAAGATCCTGCAGCCTGCATGCCACGCAGCGCAGCACAGCCAAAAAAAAAAAAAAAAAAGGATCAGGCCCTGCTCATGGCCTAACAGCTTTTCATTATCTGAGGATTTTGGATAGATAGTGGTCATTTTCACTTCTGAGAAGTATACCTTTTTGGGGGGCGGAGGGAAGCATATTTTAACATCTCTGAGCTCCAAATGCATCTTAGGATCAACAGTGTCCTAGGTTTGATGAAACACATTATATACAATGTCAGGATTGTAAAGGAGGGGGCTTACCTTGTTGAACCATTTTCCATTTTATCTAGAAGGAAACCTAGGCTGCCCTCAAGGTTAAAGGGCTCACTCTGGCACTCTCAGGGCAGCTAGAACTACAGCACGGGCCTCTCAAGTCTTCCATCACACCACTCTCTTCTCATCCTTGTCAGTATAGGAAGGCTGCCGGCATTTCCTACCACCTCAATATATGAAAATGAAAATCTTAGCTGTGTGGGATTTGCTGTCACTGAGTCACAAGGCAGTAATGTAGGGTAGAGAGTTTACCAGGACGGAAGCTCCACCCACACACTCTTGGGTGAACTGCGCTGACTCTGAGCTCTCTACCTGGAAACCAGAAAGGGAACCTCCCACCTGAAAACAAATAGGTCAGCATTGTTTTGTTTCTTCTCCCCAAAGAGCAAGCTAATCCAACATTTCCTGGTTGTCCTCCTTTGCCCCTCCTTCCAGGGCGGCCCGGTCGAAATCCTTCCGTTCCTGTACCTTGGAAGTGCCTACCATGCATCCAAGTGCGAGTTCCTCGCCAACCTGCACATCACAGCTCTGCTGAATGTCTCACGACGGACCTCTGAGGCCTGCACAACCCACCTACACTACAAATGGATCCCCGTGGAAGACAGCCATGCGGCTAACATCAGCTCCCACTTTCAAGAAGCAATAGATTTCATTGGTAGGTGCAGCCATTCCCCCTCAGTTGTTTTGGGGGCCCCCTAGGGGAGCGTGTTCTTGGATTTTGATGTACTGATGGGGGTTCCCTTCACTGAGAAGAAAAGCATCTTGTTGTAGAGCCAACTTGGCTGGTTGGATGCACCGACCAAAATGACAGAGGGGAGGATTTGAGTTGCTATTAATAGGAGCTTTAGGGCTTCCCTGGTGGCGCAGTGGTTGAGAGTCCACCTGCCGATGCAGGGGACACGGGTTCGTGCCCCAGTCCGGGAAGATCCCACATGCCGTGGAGCGGCTGGGCCCGTGAGCCATGGCCGCTGAGCCTGCACGTCCGGAGCCTGTGCTCTGCAACGGGAGAGGCCACAACAGGGAGAGGCCCGCATACTGCAAAAAAAAAAAAAAAAAAAAAAAAAAAAGGGGTTTTATTTTTAAAAAAAAAAA